>NC_056751.1:82148672-82233672 GCF_019279795.1 Protopterus annectens | reverse complement strand
ATATATGCACACAGCATAAACCACTAGTTGCCCCAATAAGCTGCAAGCAGTGGTCTGAGAAGGCTCTAAGGTCAACAGAGACCAGGCTGAAGACCTGGAAGTTGAAAAGAGAGAAAGCACAATAGTTCAAGGAATTACTCATGACTCTCTCACCTCAAGAAGAGGACATACGTGGAGCTGAAGAAGAATGGCAGTGCCTCAAAACAGCATGTGTGAGAACTATAGAACAGATACGCGATCAACCTAGGTCTGGAAATAGGGTACATAAGGAAAGCTAGTGGTGGAATACAGAAATCCAGGAAGTCATCAAAAGAAAGAAACAGTGCAGGAAAAAGTGGGAGTTAGAAAAGACAGAGCAGGCTAGGAAGGAATACCAGTTGGCTAAGAGAGGAGTTGCAATAGCAAAGAACAAGCCATCAGAGGCACTCTACCAACTTCTGGAAATTGACTAAGCAGATTGCCTTGCACCCTGATATTCTTTGTGCCAAGACAGAAAGATAAAGAAGATAGTCAGACACCCTTAGTAAGGGATGCCAGCAAAAACCTACTCACCAGTGTACAGGCCATTAAATGCACATAGAAGAAGTACTTCCAGCAGCTGCTGAATGAAGAAAACTCCGCAGAAGCTGTACACTCCCAGACACAGCCTACAATGAGAAAAGAGGAGGAACGCACCACAGAAGAAATAAGAACAGCACTAAAGAAAATAAAGTCAGGGAAAGCAGCAGGTTCAGATGAGGTCACAGCATATGTGATAAAGATGCTGGTGAGATAGGGGAGAAATGACTTCTGAGGGTACGCATAGCAGTATGGAGAGAAAGGCACATCACAGATGACTGGAAAATAGGCATACTACTGCCGATATTCAAGAACAAAGGGGACATACACAACTGCGGGTAGTACACAAGCATCAGACTCCTGCCACACTGCATGAAAGTTCAGGAGAGGTTGAGTGATAAACGATTATGCAGAGTAGTAGAAAGTAAGATGAGAGATGAGAAATTCGAATTCAGATCACGATGCAGAACAACTGACATGATGTTTGCAGTGATACAAATAGTTGAGAAGAAGATAAAGATAAGAAAAGAGTCCAACTGGGCATTGCTAGACTTGGAGAAAGCATATAACAAGGTCTCAGGAAAGCTGATTTGGGCAGTGCTGCAATGGCTCAAAGTCCCAGAAACATTGGTAGAATTAGTGCAAGTTGTGTACATGGACACAATAACTCAAGTACGAACAGTGTTCGGTCTCACAGAGGGGTTCCTAGTGGGAGTGGGTGCATACCAGGGTTCAACTTTGAGCCAACTGCTGTTCATGCTGGTGATGGACTACACTAGCAAACAGGTGGGAGGGGACAGATCAACAAAGTTGCTGTATGCAGATGATGTGGCATTACAGGCAGACTCTGAGTAAGAACTTTAACAAAGGTAGGGGAATAGAATACAAAACTGAAGGCACATGGGATGAAACTGAGTACAGATACGACAGTGGTAATGGCAGCAAATAGGGTAATCAGAAGATGCTGAGAACGGCAGTAGAAGGGAAAATAGTGGAACGGGTTAACAGCTTCAAGTGTTCGGGAGGGGTGGCTGAAGAGAAGTCTGAATTAGGAGGTCAAAGCTAGAATCACAGGGGCTGCAGCCAACTGGCATTGAGTGTCACTGGTAGTGTAAGACAGAAGAATGCCAAAGAAGCTTAAATGTAAGGTGTACAAAACAGTGGTAAGACAAGTACTACTGTATGTTACTGAAACCTAGGCAGTAAAGGCAGAGCAATTGAGGAAGCTAGAGGTGATGGAGATGAAGTGCCTGAGATGGGTGGTAGGCTGCACACTATGGGACAGAGAAAGAAATGAGGACATAGCCAAAGCAGCTCCAGTTGCAGAAAAGGTGAAACAGAACAAATTACTGTGGCTCAGGCACATGTGCGAAAAAGCAGAAGACAATCTAGTGACGAAGATTAGGGACAGACAGGAAGAAAGCAAGAGGAAACAAGGGCTTCCAGCAAAGAGGTGGATGGATTGTGTGAGAGAAAACCTGCAACAGTCAGGTATGAGTGTTGAAGAAGGCAGGAGAGTGGCTTTGAATCAAGAGAAATGGCAACAGTTGACACAGTACCCAAACCCTATGTAGAAAAATGGGAAAACGGGGGTTGATGATGATACATAAACACATATAACAAAACATAAATAAGAATCTGTAGACACCAGCAAAAATGGACTCATGATCCAAACCTCATTTCAAGTGACCAGATTTAAGAATGTTAATTTAGAATCACACTCTAGATATCTGCATTTTAAAGGACATTAAAAACTAAGTGCAGTCTATTACAAATATATTTCATGGAGGGGTAGAAAGTACATTGTGTACACTTACCATAAATGTAGATGTTGGAGTGTATTCACTGTTGCAGTCATTACATTTGGGTCATCTGCTTGCAGGTAGCCCTCAGTCGGCCTGATTAACAAAGTCTTGGGTCCTGCGTCGGTTGCTGTCCCCTCTTCCAAGGTCGTCAGGGGTATAAAACATGCAGCCGTTGCCATTACATCACTTTTTCTTGCCCCAGATGTCAGGTGCCCCCCTAATGGGAAGCAATTAAATATAAAAGTACAATGATATACCTCCAACAAAAAAGCAAATACACCAAAAAGGCTTTTAAGCATAGTAAAGGAAAGTAGAGGTATAGCCAAAAGAAGTTAGGGGGCTGGAAGGAGGGTAACCAGGACTGCAACAGTGAATACACTCGAACATCTACATTTATGGTAAGTGTACACAACTGTACTATGTTGTTCGTGTTTCACTGTTGCAGTCATTATATTTGGGTAGATTCCTAAAGCTATGGCTGGGAGGAGGAATTTAGATAGCATTAGGACCAGCTATAAGGCCCTGCAACACTGCAGTGGCAAAGCCAGCTCTGGATTTAGAGAAAATTGGCAAATGATAATGCTTGGTGTAAGTATGTACAGAACTCCAGGTAGCAGCTTCTAGGATGTCCCTGGTACGGATGCCTCTGAGAAAGGCTGTAGAGGTAGATGCAGCCCTGGTGGAGTGAGGTCTGACCCCCTGGGGGATAGGTTTTCCATGGTGCTTATAGCAGAAATGAATGCAATGGCCTATCCATTTAGAAACGGTTTGCTTTGAAATAACCTTCCCCTCTGCCCCTGCAGCAAATGCCACCAGCTGTTGTTCAGATTTCCTTTGAGGTTTAGTCCTGTCCAAGTAGAATCTAAGTTGTCTGTGCACATCTAAAGAATGCAGAATCCGTTCCCCTTTGTTCTGTGGATTGGGAAAGAAGGTTGGCAAATGAATAGACTGATTAAGAGCCAAACTGGATACCACCTTGGGCATGAAGGACAGATTGGTTCTGAGGGAAAGACGATGAAAGGCTCCACTGCCATAACGGCCTGTAATTCTGATACCCTTCTAGCTGAAGTGATTGCTAAAAGGAAAGCCGTTTTCCAAGAAAGTTTAAGTCTGCAGTAGCAGCTGGCTCGAAAGGAGGTAGAGTGAGTTTCTCCAAAACAAAGTTAAGGTACCAGGCTGGATTTTAATGGAAGAAAAAAACAGGCCCTTGTGAAGAATCTCAGTTAAGTATTGTAAAATCTGAGGTAAATTGGGCGCTGCTGTGCTCATCCCTTGAGACTGGTTCCAGGCACAGAATCTTTTCCATTTTTCAGCCCAAGATTTTCTAGTACTAGGCCTCCTTGCCTCTAAAATGATATCCACCACAGGTTTATGGAGGGATGGTAAAGGAGAGATTATGTAATTAGCCAGGCTGCAAGGTTCAGTGTTAGAAGCTGAGGGTGCAGAATCTGGTTCTCCTGCTGAGACAACAGGGAAGGAGTATGAGGCAGGTGCCATGGGGAAAACCGTGACACACTGCGCAGGAGGGGGTACCAGTGCTGGTGCGGCCAGTCTGGAGCGATCAAAATCATCCTTGATTTGTCCTGTTTGATTTTTAGTAGTACTTTGGAGATCAGAGGCTGAGGGAAGAAGGCATAGACTGATAGGTTTTTCCAGCTGAAGGACAGAACAACCACTTTCCAGGCTTGTTTGTGGGGAGTCCTTGTGCAAAATTTGTCCAATTGGTAGTTCTGGGGAGAGGCAAAAAGGTCTATATCTGGGCTCCCCCATTTGCTTGTCAACATGTTGAAAATCCTTGGTTCCAGCTTCCACTCGTGTGGGTCCATGAGGTTTCTGCTTAGTCCATCTGCCAGTGTATTTAATTTTCCTGGCAGGAATTGAGCTTGTAGGTGCACTTGGTAGCTCAAGACTGTGTTCCACAATGCCATGGCTAGTCTGCAGAGGGGGTAAGAATGTGTACCCCCCCCGCTTGCTTATGTACCACACAACAGTGGTGTTGTCCTTTTTTCCCATTAGTCGTCCTGGAAGAATGTGGTCCTTGAAGGCTGTGAGAGAATTCTGTACAGCTAACATTTCTTTTTGATTGATATGCAGGTGCATTTGACTCTGGTTCCATTTGCCCTGAATGCACTTCCCTGCCAGGTGAGCCCCCCATGCATAGTCTGATGCATCTGTTGTTAGGGTTTGGGCGTCAGGGGGTGGTGTGAAAGGTAGTCCCTTGTTTTGGTGGCAGGCCTCTGCCCACTAAAGGAACTCTAGGCGTAGGCAAGGTATGATAGGAATCATTGCTTCTAGATCCTGAGAATGTTGACACCATAGGCTTTTTAGATACCACTGCAGTTTCTTCACATGCAGTCTTGCATATGGAATTAGAAGAATGCAGGAGGCCATGAACCCCAAGGCTTGCAGAATTTGTCTTGCAGATAGCAGGGTTTTTTGTGGCCACTTGTTTGAAGTAGGCTGTCAAATGAATTTGTTTCTCTGGCGTGAGGTAAGCCATCTGGGAAGTTGTATTCAAGCTTGCTCCCAGGAATATAATTTGTTGACAGGGTACCAGGTGTGATTTCTTTTCGTTTATGGTGTACCCCAGACAAGTTAGAATCCTTTGAACAAAGGCCAGATAATTCAAAAGTATGTCTTGGCTTTCTGCCTGAATTAGACAATCGTCCAGGTATAGGTATATTTGAATATTTCTTTACCTGCAAAATGCAATAACTGGAGCTAGGCATTTTGTGAATACCCTGGGTGCAGTAGATAAGCCAAAGGGCAGGGAAGAGAACTGATAGTGCATGTAAGCCTGCTTTGAACTGTAGGTATCTTCTGCAAGATTCCCCGATTGGGATGTGCAGGTATGCTTCTTTTAAATCTAGTGTTGCCAACCAGGCATCTTTGCCTAGCATAGGAAGTAATTGGTGAAGAGTCAGCATCTTGAATTTTGGAATCTCCAAAAAGGTGTTTAGAGTAGACAGGTCCAGGATAGAGCACATTGAATTGTCTTTTCTGGGTACCAGGAAAAGTCTCGAGTAGACACCTTGTCCCTTTTCCTCATCTGGTACCAGTTGAATAGCCCCCATGCTTAAGAGAGAAAGTACTTGTTTTTGGGCCTCTGCCCACTGATTTGGGGATAGGTCCGGCCACCTGCTTGGTGTTGGCAACATGTGGAAGTGAAATCTGTATCCCTGGGACACTAAATTTAAAACCCATTTGTCCTGGGTAATGAGTTCCCAATTCTTTGCATGAAGAGCAATCTTTCCCTCCAAAGGGGCAGTCAGGTGGTCAGTGCCTACTAAATCTAGGAGGCTGAACTTGTAAGAAATCTTTAACAGTGTGCATAGATTTAGCTTTATCTTCCATCTTTTTAGGAACTTCCTCAGCCTTGTTGCCAAACAGGTGGTCCTGACTTAAGGGAGCATCCAACAATTTAGCTTCAACATGATCAGACAAAGATTGCTCCTTAAGCCAAACATGCCTTCTGAGCACAGACCCAGTAACAGCAGCCATGCAGGAGGCCTCTAATGAATCAAAACCACACTGCAAAGTATGTTTTCCAACTTGTTCAGCAGAATGCATTAAATCCTGTAATTCTCTATTTTCCACACAGTCAGGAATCAACATCATTTTCTGTTTAAGCAGTCCAATGACATGTTGCTGATACTTTAACATATGAAACTGGTAGTTTAAAGCCCTAATGGCCAAGGTTGCAGAAGTGTAAACCTTCTTACTCCATCTATCCAGCGCCCTGGAGTCACTATCAGAAGGGGTAGGATTTTTAGCAGTAGAAGCCTTAAATGCCCTTGGGCCCTTGTGAAATAGTCTCTGGATCTGCAATAGGATTTCTAAAAAGGAACTTATGGGACTCAGGGACCCTGTAGTATCTGTCAGGTTTTCTGGGAGCATGAGGCAAGGAATCAGAGGCCAAACTAGATTCCAAAAAAGCATCATCAACAATGTCTAGTACAGGAGGAATAGCTAAAGGCCTATGCTGAGGTAGGAGAAGGAAATCACTAAGCCTCTTTTTTGAAACAGAAAAATCCTGGCTTTCCCAGTGGAAATGCTCCCTTAGAGTACGTAAGGTTTCCCCAAAAGAAAAATCCTCAGGAAGGGAAGCAAAGGGAATGCAGTCCTCTGCATCAGAATCTTCTTCATAAGTAGATAAGGGCAAATCCAGATCATCAGAGGAATCAGAAAAAACAGAATCCTGATCAGAAGATTCATAATCAACTTCAGTCCTAGGCCTCTTAGAAGGTGGGGGGGGGGGGTTGGCTACCCCTGATTAGTGTTATTAGATCTTCAGCCATTCTTATCATTTATTTTTTAGGCATACAGGCCTGAGCATGTGGTCTGGGCATCGGTTTTTTAGGCATGGTTCGAGATTTAGGCCTAAGGAAAGAAGGAGGCGTTGGTTTAATATGCAAGTCCGTAGGCCTGAATACACCCTAAGAAGCCAGTGCCTGCACAGCGGCTCCGGACCCATCCAAGGTAAAGACATCCGCGAGTTCCACAGTTGAAGCATCTCGTGGCATACCAGACTCTGAATGGGTCTCAGTAGAGGCCTGCGAATCAGAAGTAGTGGGTATCAGGGGCTGCGAAAGCGCCTCACTGAGTACCAGAGAACTGATGATTGGCTTAGGAGAAGCGTCGTCGGCAGTTTTGGACCTCGGCAGCCTGTCTCTGTCTTTATCTTTGCATTTTTTTTTGAAATCCCAGTAGTCGGATGGCTAACCGACGACATTTCTGGATAATTAAAATGAGAACTGAAATATTGAGAGGTGAAAATATACCGACGACAGATAGTGCGCTGATTAAATTAAGCACAAAACTGACAGCAAGGTACGTCGTGTTCAGGGCCTAGGCAAGAAATACAGTACGAATGAAAATCTTTATGGGGTATTTGCTTTCCACAAGTAATGCAATTATTAACTTTTACTGACATCGGTAAGGAGCAAGAAAAAGTTTCCCCAACGGGGTACTTAGCTTTAGTTGAAGACGGTTCTGAAACTCGAAAACAAAAATTTCAGGAGTCAGACGACCGGCACTTGCGAACTGCTTCTGTCGGGCACCGCACGGCAAGAAAGACTGATGTAATGGTGTCGGCTGCATGTTTTATACCCCTGACGACATGACGTCATGGAAGAGGGGACAGCAACTGACACAGGACCCAAGACTTTGTTAGTCAGGCCGACTGTGGGCTACCTGCAAGCAGATAACCCAAATGTAATGACTGCAACAGTGAAACACGAAGAACATCCACTATACTTGGCTCTTTTCTGAAAGTAAAAGAATGTGCATCTGCCAACCTGAGTGACTTGCTTGTTTTCTACACTGACTTTGTGGTTAGATGGTGAAGTTATCTTAAAAAAAAGTGTACAGTTCGTAATTTATTTATGCAGAATATTGCTACAAGTTCTTTTTGTATCGGTTACTTATTCAGATTTTTGGCAGGCACTCTTACAAAGATGTGACTACTTCTCTGACTGTTAATTGCAGGTGTGCATCTTATGTAAGGAACACAACATGTAAGATACATAGAAGGTATACATAAATGAAGTAATGAACATACCATGCATGTTTTCTTCTGCCTTGCAGCATTTACAAAATATGTGTGCATATTTTATGTACATTAAAGTTTAAATTACAGTATCAAATAAATGATTATGCTACCTACTGTAAATGTGAAAGAATTCTTCCATCAACGATTACACATACATAAAACACTATATTACTTAAAAGTACTCTGCTTTTCAAATCATCACAAGGATTATTTCATAACAGATGTACATTCAAACCTTTCAACTTACTTAGGGAGGAGGCAACAGCAGCCGACGCCGGACCTAGACTTTGGAATTCAGGCTAACTGAGGGTAGCCTGCCAGCAGGATAACCCAAGTGTAATGACTGCAACAGTGAAACACAAAGAACATCAAGACCCACCAGACCACAAGTCTACTCTTTCTTCAAGAACCTGGAGGGGGAAGGCGGGTGGGAATGTAAGAATGAAGGCGAGATGAACAACTCACATGGAACGTTATGGTAAGTACATAACTTCTTTATGTGAAGTTGTTCAATCTCGCCATTCATTCTTACACATGGGTAGCGTCCCAAGCACCCTAATCCTGGGTGGCTCACGGGAGTATACTCTTGAGGACAGTGGAATCAAAGGAAGCCCTGTCCCTGGAGGCCCTGTCCACTTTGTAATGAGTGATAAAGGTATGCAGCTTAGACCAAGTGGCAGCTGCACATATAGTGTCCAAAGGCAATCGAGCCGCATAAGCAGAAGAAGTGGAAACAGCTCTAGTGGAATGCGATTTCACGCCATGCTCTAAAGGTTGGTTCGCTGAGGAGTATGTAAATTTAATGCAGTCAGTTAACCATTTGGAAAGGGTAACTTTAGAGGCTGGCAGCCCTTATTTAGTGTCAGCATGAGAGGCAAAGAGTTGTTCAGATTTCCTAAATTCCTTTGTTCTGTCCAAATAGAATCTCAATTGTCTGTGAACATCAAGTTTATGCAACATGTACTCCAACTTATTAGAATGGTTACTGAAAAAAGTTGGAAGTTCAATAGTTTGAGTCAGGTTAGTCTCGGAACA
This sequence comes from Protopterus annectens, assembly GCF_019279795.1. Taxonomy (NCBI): domain Eukaryota; kingdom Metazoa; phylum Chordata; order Ceratodontiformes; family Protopteridae; genus Protopterus; species Protopterus annectens. The sequence continues at coordinate 82,224,723 of NC_056751.1, read as the reverse complement.
CACCTTTGGAAGGAATGAAGGATTAGTCCTCAGTGATACTTTGTCGGGGTGAAACACCAAATATGGGGTTTTGATAGATAGGGCTTGAAGCTCAGACACTCTACGTGCTGAGGTAATGGCTACCAAGAAAATAGTTTTCCAAGACAGAAATTTTAAATGGCAGGATGATGCAGGCTCAAAGAGATGAAGAATAATCCGTGACAGCACAAAATTTAGATTCCAGGGAGTAAAAGGTTGTCTAACAGGTGGCCTAAGAAGGCCCTACATAATCTGTGAGACATTAAATTAGAACCTTCAGCTCCGAGGTGAAAATTCGAAATTGCAGCCAATTGAACTCTTATAGTGGCAGCTGCAGCACCTTCATGAAAAAGCTTAGATAGGAATTCCAGAATACTAGCAATCAGGGCAAAATAAGGATCAATGTTATTCTGGGAGGCCCAAAAAGCAAATTGCTTCCATTTACTGGCATACAACTTTCTAGTGGAAGCTTTATGTGAAGATACAAGAATATGCTGTACCTCTGAAGAAAAGTCGTGTGACCTGGCTAGGTTGGGAATCGGAGCAGCCAAGCTGTCAATCTGAGGGAACGAAGGGAGGGATGGAGGGCTCCTGATGAATGCATCAGCAGGTCTGGAACTGGATCCAGAATCCAAGGTTCCTCCAATTGATAGAGTCGAAGGAAGGGAAACCAAATCTGTCGAGGCCAAAAAGAGGCTATTAAGATTACAGTCCTTCCCAGGGCATTGGCTTTCTGTAAGAATTTCGGAATCAGGGGAGTTGGTGGAAAAGCATATAAGAGTCCCGAGGGCCAATCATGTACGAGCGAGTCCCATGGGCTGTCCCCTGGTGGGGGATTCAGGGCAAAGTAGCTTCCGCATTTGGCATTCATAGGGAATGCAAACAGGTCGCAGCAAGACTGGCCCCATCTGTGGAAAATCATCTCCGCAACCTCGTCTTTGAGAGACCACTCTTGCAGTAACAGAATGGCTCTGCTCAGTTTGTCCACGATCACATTGGATTTCCCCGGGATATACGCTGCTATCAGAAAATGCCCGGTGGACACCGCCCACTGCCAAATTCTCAAGGCCTCTCGACATAGAGGCCAAGACTTGGTTCCCCCCTTGCTTGTTGATGTACCAGACCACAGACATGTTGTCTGTCTGTACCGCAACCGTCCCTAGTGAAAGAGAGTCATGGAAGTGCTGCAACGCCAAAAGCACTGCTCTCAGCTCCAGAACATTGATGTGCAACTGTGACTCTGTCTCTGACCAGGTGCCTTGGGCTGTTCTTCCCTGAAAAATCCCCCCACCCCCCACCCTATCAAAGAAGTGTCTGTGGTCACCGTGGCTGACGTTGGGGGAGAAACAAATGGTCGACCTACTGTAACCTAGTGGCCGGTTAACCACCAGAGAAGATCCTTCTTGCAAGAGTCTGTAATCATGACTAAGAATGACATCAGAAGTTGTTGGTAAGACCACTAAGTGAAGAGTAACCATTGAAGAATCCTCATGTGCATAGGCCCCAAGGGCCTGCTATGAGCATAGCTGCCATGGTACCTAGTAGTTTCAATACTTGAGAGGCCGGTACTTTTTTTCTCTGCAAAATGCTGATACCTGGTTTCGAAGAGTGGCTATTCTGTCCAGAGGCAATTTTACTGTGGCAGTGGTGGTGTCTAATTCTGCTCCGATAAAGGAGATACGCTGCGATGGCGACAATGCAGACTTGTCGAAATAAAGAAGTTATGTACTCACCATAACGCTCCATCTGAGTAGTTACACTTCATTTTTCTGCAACCTGTGGATATTCGGATCCATATTGGATCCAAGCTGGCAACTTTTCAAGCATCTGCTCCGAGCTCCAAGCTCCTCCCCCTTACCCATAACCCATCACCATCTCCTACCTTCCCTCAGATAGAGTTTGCAACTACTCAACCAATCAGCAACTTAACTTACAATAAACCATGAGAAGGTTCGGGGGAAGGAGGGTGGGAAGGTTGCAGAACAATGAAGTGTAACTACTCAGATGGAGCGTTATGGTGAATACATAACTTCTTTATCTGAAGTAGTTAACTTCATTTTATCTGCAACCTGTGGGACAGAATCCCCAGCTACTCAAACTCCTGGGAGGCCCTCATGGAAGGATATTCCTGAGCACCACAGAGTCGAAGGATGCTCTCCCTCTGGAGATCAAATCCAACTTATAATGAGAAATAAAGGTATGTGACATTGCCCAAGTTGCTGCCGCACAAATATCCAATGAAACCCTAGACCAAAAGGCAGCAGAAGTTGCCATACATCTGGTAGAATGAGCCTTAATAGGACCAGGCGGGGACAGACCTTTGTCTTTGTAAATTTGCAAAATACATTGTGTAATCCATTTAGCTAAGGAAACCTTGGAGATGGCTTTACCCAGAAAGGGTTTAGAAAAAGACACAAATTGCTGCTAAGACTTACGGAAGGGCTTTGTTCTATGTAAATCAAAACAAAGTTGTCTATGAACATCTAGCAAATGCAGTTTATATTCACCCTTGTTCTGAAAATTTGGAAAGAAAACAGGAAGGATAATTCTTTGATTAAGGTTTGATTCAGAAGCCACTTTTGGTAAGAAAGAAGGGTTTGCGCAGACAGAAACCCTGTCCTTATGGAAAATCAAGTAAGGGGGCACGGCAGACAAAGCCTGAATTTCAGAAACCCTCCTAGCTGACGTAATGGCCACTAGGAAGACTGTCTTCCAGGAAAAGAACTTCAAATCTACTAATGCTGCAGGTTCAAAGGGGGAAGCAACTAAAGCCTGGAGAACCAAGGTAAGGTCCCAAGGAGAAACAGAGTCCTTAATAGGAGGACGCAAAAGAAAGGTCCCTTTAAGGAAAGCCTTATACAGTCTAGAAGAGGCCAGGGCATTCATGTTTTCACCAGTGTGAAAATTCAAAATAGCTGCCAGTTGCACTTTCATAGTGGAGGAACTAGCCCCTTGCTGAAAAATATTGGCTAAGAATCCAACACTGCAGGAACAGGGGCTGTAAAAGGATCCAGGTTTCTCTGAGAAGCCCAAATAGAGAATTGTTTCCATTTACTGCGGTAAATCTTCCTAGTGGAAGCCTTGTGAGATGCCACAAGAATAGCTTTTACTGAAGATGAAAGACCGGGAGTCCTGGCAATCAAGGAAACTGCAGCAACCAGGTTGGGCGGACAAGTGCCCAAGGGATGAGAAATGTGATCCGGACAGGGATCCAGAACCCAAGGAGGAGCTAGAACATGAGACCAGAGGAAGGGGAACCACACCTAATGAGGCCAGAACGGGGCAATGAGGATCACTTTGCATCCCAGTCGGCAAGCTTTCTGAAGAAACTTCGGAATGAGTGGTAACGGGCGATAAGCACAAAGCAACCCGGGAGGCCAAGCATGGACTAGAGCGTCTCTGGGGGGATCCCCTGGTGAGAGAATCAGAGAGAAGAACTCGTCGCACTTCGTGTTGGACGGAAATGCGAAGAGATCGCAGCAAGGCTGACCCCATGCAAGGAAAATCTCCTCTGCTATCGACTGCTTCAGAGACCACTCATATGGCATTAGAATAGCCCGACTCAATCTGTCCGCTAAAATGTTGGAACATCCCGGGATGTGCGTTGCAATCAGAAACCGACTGGTGGAGATCGCCCACACTCACATGGCCTCGCGACACAGAGGGTAAGATCTGGTTCCTCCCTGTTTGTTGATGTACCAGACAACTGACATGTTGTCTGACTGAATTGCAATAGTCCCCGGAGGAAGAACAGTGTGGAAGGCTTGCAATGCTAAAAGCACTGCTCTCATCTCCAGAACACTGATGTGCAATCTGGTCTCGATCTAGGACCAAGTGCCTTGGGCCATCCTCCCCAGATAATGCCCCCCACACCCGAGCTGGGAGGTGTCCATGGTCACTGTGGCTTGGGCTGTGGGTGAAACAACAGGTCATCCCGTGGCAATCTCCAGGGATTGGAGCCACCAAAGGAGTGACGCCCTGCAGGCTTTGCTGATTTGAATTGGATGTTCCATGGGGAGATCTAGCCAAGACCACTGTACGGCTAGAGTCCATTCAAAAACCCGCATGTGAAGACGCGCACAGGGGAGGATCGAGATTGCTGCAGCCATAGAGCCCAGGGCTCTGAGAACATCACTCACCTTGGGTAACCTGGGGCCAACTGGGCCCATTGACTTTGGACCCTGTCTGCAGTTAGAAAGACTTTCAGTTGAAGGGTGTCCAGCCATGCCCCGATGAAGTCCAAGATCTGCACTGGGTCCAAAAGGGACTTGGAAACATTGATAGTGATCCCTAGCTGGTCTGCAAGATGAAGGAAGGAGTCTCTGGCTTGGCAAAGAAGATGCTTGGTGGAAGCAGCGAGGAGCCAATGGTAGGGGAATACCTGAATTCCCTGAAGCCTCAGGTGAGCAGCTACGACTGCCATTACCTTGGTAAACACCCTGGGGGCTGTGATGAGACCGAAGGGTAGGGCTCTGAATTGGAAATGATTGGCTCCCAGCTGGAAGCAAAGAAATCTCCTGGAGCTTCTGCGAATCTTGATATGGTAGTAAGCGTTCTGGAGGTCTATCGAGCACACCCAGTCACATTCTCGAAGATAAGGTAGAATGGACTGCAGGGTGACCATCCAGAATTTCTGTTTAGCAACAGCCAGGTTTAAGGTTGACAGGTCCAAAATGGGCTTGAGGTCCCCTGTCTTTTTTGGCACTAAAAAGAACCTGGAGTAAATGCCCAATACGGACTGATAGGGGGGGACCGGTTCGATGGCTCATTTGAGAAGCAGCTTGGAAATCTCAAGCACTGCCATCTCCCTTTGGGAGGTGCTTTGGTTGGACGGGAGGGGCAACAAATGGGAAGGTGTAGCCTCTGGATATTATTTGAAGAACCCAACGATGTGCAGTTATGGACTCCCAAGCCATTGGGTGCAAAGATGATCTTCCCCGGACTGACTCCAGAGCAGAACAGTTGAGCAGCCCCTTAGGGTTGCTGCGTAGGCCTATCCGAGAAGGGCTCTCTAAACCCAAAGTTCCTCGGACCCCCTCTGCCTCTGGGAAGGCGTCTGTCATGTCCCCCTCTGCCTCTAGGGGACGAGTTGTCCTGAGAGTCCCGGAAAAACTGTGATTTCCGAAACCACATCTTCTTGTGCCCTCTCTGATTCCTAGAAAAGGACCTTTGAGGACTAGAGAAGTGGATTCCGATGGCAGACAAAGTCTTCCCGTCTTTTTCACTCTGGACAAGGATGTCACGTACAGTCTTCCCAAAGAGAGAAGAACAATCAAAGGGAGCATTCGTGAAAGATGCCTTGAAGGGGTCCGCAAATTGACATAGTCTGAGCCAAGCATGTCGCCTCATAGCCACGCTGGTCCTAGCCGCTCCTTCAGTAGCGTGGGAAAGGAGCCACACAGACGTGTTTGATACTGACTTCAGAGTTGACATTTTCGCGGCGAACAGATGCTTGTCCTCCAGCGACAAAGACTCTGGGGGTGACTCAGCTAAATCCGTGACTAGGTCTCACTGCAGTCGTATAACATGTTTCAAATAGTTCAGCGCTCGGATGGAAAACGTCGCTGAAGAATACACTCACTTCCCAAATCGATCTACCATCCTGGTCTCCTTGTCCGGAGGGTGGACTGAGGAACTTTCCTGAGCCAGTTCCCTCTTGGTGGCTGCTGCAACCACCATAGAATCCACAGGGGATCCTTTATACCAGGCCTGTCTGTCCGAGGGTGGAGAGAGGATTTTTTCCGGACATTTGGATATCGGCTCTATGGTGTCAGGCTCCTTCCATGCCTGCGTGGTGATAAGATCCACCGGTTGGGACACCCAGGATGTAGATGGGCCCATACCAAAAGCCTCCAGGAACACTGATTCATCCATAGAAGGTTTTGGGGCTGACCAACCTCCCCTGTGTCGAGAGGTGACCTAGGGGAACCTTCTCCTTCATCTAAATCAGTGCCTTCTGTCAAGGACTCAGGGAAGTCCAGGTGCCTCCTTTTACACGTGTGCTTACAAGGACCGTCTTTGGTGGGACTCTCTGTAGAGGGCTCGTGAGCCGCGGGGGAGTTCCTCCAGGGGAACTGCCTGGGGGTCCTCTAGCATGAGCTGTCCCTGGGACAAGCTGAAGGGAGTTGTGACTGAATCTGAGGGAGTCTGGGCAGAATCCAAAGAAATAGGCTGGGGTGTTGATCCTTGGGAGAGAACCCTCTCCACCACATCGAACGCTGATGGAGAGCGTACCTCCTTAGCACCCAACAAGGAGAAAGCTCTCCCCGGGTCTGCCGTGAGGATCAGGGCCGAGGCTAGGGTAGCCAGAGCTGAAGACACCTCCATCCCCTCGGGCCCGACTCCCCATCATCGGCCCTGAGAGCTGCTCGGATCCAAACTGGTCAGATCCGAGGAAGTCAAAGTAATCGCCAGAGTCGAGGTTGGAGAAACCATTGGCGCTGAATCCCCAGCTCAGAAGATCCTCAGATCCATAAAGCCTGAAACCGCTGGCCAGATCGGGGAAGGAGAAACTGGATGAAAAAAGGGCATGGAGGGCCCCCCTCCGGAGGGAGAGGGGCCTGGCAAGACTCCCATCTGGATATGGGTCTGAATAAATCTCATAATCCTGTCCATATCCATTTCAGAAAGACTCTGAGACTAGCGCGAGGAAGCGAATGACTTGGATCTAGCTGGATGCTGCTAAGATCTGGATGAAGGCCTCGGTTCTGAAGGCTCCATCGGCTCCAGGGAGAATCTAGGGGAGTGAAGCCAAGGAGACACAGGTCTCGACACCTTGGAAGGCGGGCTAGGAAAGGACTCCGATCTGGAGACTGTTTACGGGGCCTATCCCCCTTCCGATCTGGAGACTGTTTACGGGCCTATCTCCCTTCTTCTCTCTATCTCTGTCCTTTTTCCTTTCTCTTCCTTCTGCATCCCCTTCAGCAGGTCTAGTGGGAGGATGAGTCCCTGCCTGGGGGGGGGTTGGGCGGTAGCTGTGGAAGCGGAGGAAGACGAGTCCATCATGGAAGCAGGGAGAAGGCCTTTAGCTACCAGTTTGGCCTTTCTCTCCTCTAAGGCCCTAGGATTAAAGACAGCACACACACTGCACTGGGTAGACAAATGTGGAATGCCTAAGAGTGTGACCATCCGCCAGTGAAAGCTTATGGCCACACTCTGTGCATTTCTTAAATGTAGGTTTAGGCTGATCAGCCATTCTAGACACACACACACAGCCACACCTACTAAACTCCAACACACTAAAACCACGCACACCTAAGGGGAAGGGCGGGCCTACACTAAACTACTTCACTAACTAAACTTTTTTTGACAAACAAGCGTTTGGGGGAGGAAAAGGGAACTAACTAAGAAAAACTCTCACTACACACAAGAAAAAAATGTTTTCCAAAAAGCACTTACTACAACCCTAATTGCTCAGAGCTACAGAGACCACGATGCTGATGCACTAAACGGCAAACAAAGATCTGGGGGAAGGTTGGAGATAATGATGGAGATAATGATGGATTATGGGTAAGGAGGAGGAGCTTGGAGCTCAGAGCAGATGCTTGAAAAGTTGCCGGCTCAGAACAGATATGGATCCGAATACCCACAGGTCGCAGATAAAATGAAGTTAAGTACTTCAGATTTATAGTTATGCCTAACTGAGAGCAGAGATTGTGTGTGATCCCTGGACAGAATTAGTTGATGCCTGGAGGCGGCGGTAAGGAGCCAGTCGTCCAGATACAGAAACACTCGGAATCCTAGATGCCTCAGGTGAGCCGTAAACACTCTGGGGGCTGTTGTGAGGCCAAAGGGCAGTGCTCGGAATTAGCAGAGACTGGCTCCCTGCCAGAAACGCAAATGATCTCTGGATGGTTTGGCCATTTTTATATGGTAGTACACATTCTTGAGATCTATAGAGCACATCCAATCGCCCATTCTGAGGAACGGGAGGATCAACTGAAGCGTGACCATCTGGAACTTCTCCTTCTTTACGAATGTGTTGAGTCTGCTGAGGTCCAAGACAGCCCTCCAGTCCCGTCTTCTTTGGAACTAAAAAGAATCTGGAGTAAGTTCCGGATCCTATCTGGTCTGCTGGGACTGACTGGCTGACTCTTTTATCCTGCAGCCTCTGGATTTCTATGGCTGCTTGATCCCTGAGACTGTGTGGAATGTCTGGGATTTTCTTTCGAACAGGTGGGGTTTCTAAGAATGGGATGATGTAACCTCTGGCAATGGTTTGTACCCAAGAATCTTTTGTAATTCCTAGCCAGGCTTCCAGATACAAAGACAAGCAACCCCCGACTGCCTCCAGAGTAGGACAGTCAGGCCTCTTTCAGGAGCGCTGACAGGGCTTATCAAAGAACCGATCCCTGTCACCCTGGTTTTGCGGACCCCCTCTGCCGCTGGGGCGGCATCTTCCGTTATTACCCCCTACTCTGCCCCTGGAGGGGGGTTTATTACGTGTGTTCTGGAAAGCTCCTTGGGACTTCCGGAACCACATTTTTCCACCTTTCTACCCTTTGGGGTATGGTCTGGTAGGGGTGGAAAAACAGTGAGAGTCTCCTTAACTTTGGGCCTAAAAGAGACGAGTCATCGAATGGGGTGTTAACAAAAGAAGACTTGAAGGCTTCCGCAAAGGAGCATAAGCGCATCCAGGAATGTCTCCGAAGAGCTATTGCTGAACCCACTGCTCGACTCGAACCATCGGCTGCATAGGAAATGAGCCACATGGACAAGTTAACTATAGAATTAAGGGTATTAAGCTGGGCTGTCACCTTCTCAGAGACACCTCCATCTGTACTACCCTGCAGAGAATCTCCAAGCTCTTTTAGGAGATCTCTTTGAAGATGGGTAAAATGAGTCAAGTAGTTGAGCGATTGCATGGCAAAGGTCGCAGAACTAAAGATGCGCTTCCCGTACCTGTCCATCATCCTGGAATCTCTGTTAGGAGGATGGACAGTAGAAGAGGTTTCAGATATCTCTTCCTTGGTGGCCGCCGCCATCACCATGGCATCAACTGGAACTCCCTTAGTGAGGAACATCTTATCTTGGGGGGAGGTGATAAACTTGTTGGGCCTCTGAGGGACAGATTCCATAGTATCAGGAGACTCCCACACCCTTCAAACAACCAACCCCTTCAAACAACCAATTCCATTAGTTCAAAGGGTGGAGTCACCCAGGAGGTGGAAGGTTGAGACTCAAAGGCCTTCATCCTAAGTAGGGCTAATGGACTGCCAATCATCCCTCTGCTTAAGGACCTCCAGGATATCAGCAAAAGAGATATCCTCCGAGGGGGACCGTGGGGACCCTTCTGACTCCTCTAAGTCGGTGTCTGATGTCAAAGACTCCTGCGGGAAGTCTAAATGCCTCCTCTTACAAAGTTTCTTCCTGGGAACCTCATCAGTGGGGGCTTCTGGTGAGGACTCAGTAGAACATGGGTCACCCAATGGGTTTACCTGAGGCTCTGGGTCTCGACGCTTCATGGGGACCTGCGATGTAGAGGCAGAAAGCGGCACTTTAGGGGAGGAGGAGGGCCCTGATGATGTGTGTGTCTTGGATGACATAACCCTCCTCATAGCATCAAAGGCTCCACCGCTCTGACCCGAGGAAGCCACCAGTTCCGAAGAAGACGGCAACCTCCCTGGCGCCGAGACAGTGGGCTTCGACCCAGAGGAAGGAGCCGAACTAATTTGTGCCAACGCTCTGAGAGGATGGATCAGAACCGACACTTCGGTCCGACTCTCCCCCCAGAGCCGACCAGAGAGTGTCGGCTCCCAGACCTTTCAAACGGCACAGAAGAAGTCAGAGTTGACGGAGCCGATAGCACTGGAACAGGCCTCAGCTCCGAAGGCTCTGCAATCATCAGATCTCCCTCCCCTGGCTCCGAAGGCCCGGCTCAGCTCGGAGGAGGAGTCACAGCAGGTGCGATGGTCTTAGGCTCCGAAACCGGTTGGGTCAAAGCCAATAATAATTTGGCCAGTGCCGGATTCTCAAGAAGCCTCTGCACCACCCGGTCCACATCCACATCCGAGAGGGTTCTCAAAGAACAAGTCGAAGGAACCAAAGAAGCCACCGACTGAAGAATGGGAGATCTTAAGGTCTCAGAGACCAGCTCCAAAACTGGGGACCAGCTCCGAAACACTGGCTCACACCTTCACAGCAAGGCTCGGAGCCAATGACTTGGGCAACAAGGAAGTTTTGGACGATTACGACGACTTGGAAGTCTGGTCAGCCTTGTCCAAGGACTCCTGAAAATCTGGCTTCAGTAAGCCTCTATCCACCAGCTTTCTTCTTCATTCAAGCAAAACCCGGCTACTGAAAGAATGGCAGATAGAGCAATCCTCCTGGAGGTGAACTGGCCCCAAGCAATAAGCACAATTTACGTGGGAGTCGGTGATAGACATTTTCTGCCCGCATTTTGGGCACGTTTTAAAGCCTGACTTCTGCTTTTCTTTTTGATCAGCCATACTAACAAGAAAAAAACAACAGTATGCACCAATCAGAACAATTATTTCACTCTAAGACTACAGCACACACACACTGCAAACTCTATAACACTGTAGAAACACAGTAAGGCTAAGTATAAATTTTTATTTTATAAAGGCTATCTAACTAACATGCTAAATATAAGCATACACTAGTGAACTATACAACACGCTAAAAAGCTGGATAGGGAACTAACAACTAAGACACGGCCAAAGACCTAAGAGCAGCTGCTCTTAAAGGGAAAATACTCATCAATTACAACAAAATCTGAGCTAAACCAAGGCCAATTAGCCCAACAAAACAGTCTAAATAGAAAACTGCCAAAAACTTAGCTATAAAAGTACAATATAGTAGAAAACTTTCCACAATACTGGCCTGAGCTCTCCAACAACCTCAGATCTGTTGCAGCGGCAAACTAGATCTGAGGTAGGACATAGAGCATCATGGGATAAGGACCTGGCCTCGAGCTACTCTGAGATCTTCAGCTAGTGAAAGCGGCCGACTTGGAGCCGATGGATCGGCTCCGAACCCATGTGTAAGAATGAACGGTGAGATTGAACAACTTCAAATTACATGCTTTTCTAAACGCAGTTTTTGGTTTGCCCTACTCCAAGTGCTTTTCTTCATATTTCACCTTGAAATTTTTGTACTTGGACTACAGCCCCAAATTACAAACTATGCTGTGTCTTATTTCCTAGTACAAAATAAGAACATTTAACATTTAAGAATGTTTGAATTTTTCAACAGACAAATCAGCATCAGTAACCACATATTTCAGTAATCCAAAAAAGGCAGTATCTAAATTTACAGCTCACTAAAGCAAAGAAAATCACATACATGCTCTCTGGAAAATGCATCATCTCTCTCTAAGACCACATACTAATTCTTCTATACAAGAAGACAGGAATATGTCAAACAATACCTTTCATAAGTGCTTGCTTACATTGCGGTCTTCACTATCCAACCTTTTAAGGCAAGGCATGGCATTAAGAGGACCTAGGCCTGATTAAAGAAACTTCACTTAGCTTCTTAAGATGTTCTTCATATTGATCACTGCTACAGTATCCTTAGCTATATGGGTTATATCCTGCCAAGGATATAACAGCCAGCCATCTTGCAAAGCTTCAGGGCACCTTCCACACTCCCAAACTGTCAAGCAGCTTCAGCTGAGCTGCCTAAAAGACATGTTGGGGTGCAAAGCCCTTCAGTGCTTTCTTGCTGTCTAAGTGTACTTTCCTCTGAGGCTTTTGAGGATCGATGGTCAGCTTGTGCTTTCCTTTGTTGGGCAGATAATTTCCCTTCGGGGGATAAGCTTCCATTTGTTTTATAATTAACTGTTCTTTTATTACTTTTCTCTTCATAAAAGTTATTTTAAAGCTAGGAGTGCTATGTTTTAATGGACTGTAACGTATTTTTAAATGGAACACTAACTTTTTCTGTCAGTTTAAAAGTAGTGTAAACTAACTGATGACATATTTTATGTGGATAAATTGTGTTTATTGTTTTCTGTTGTGGAGATGCCAGTGTTTGAAAGTGTATTTCATTGTTTTTTGTTTTCGGTCAAAAAAGTGGATTAGTAGTTTTACCAGCATTTGCTGCTTGCATTTCCTGGGAAACAGTCACAGTTTTTGGTATGACCATGAAATAGATTTGTCGGTCCAGAGTCGATCCTTCTTCCAGCCACAAAAAGATAAAGTTAAGCAAACAGCCTTTGCCACCACAGCAGACTAGCAATTTGCCTCAGCTGCAGAAGGATGACTCTACTATGGTTTGTTGTACCTCAGACCACTAATCTTTTACCCCGAATCCCTCTGATGTTGCACTTACAGCCACTATGGACTGAGAGTTAGCCATTTCCTTCCCCACTGACAGGACTCAACAGCTACAGAGGGAGAGCCATTCTTGTCAGTCCTGGGAGAAGGAACACAGAAGGTTTCCATGTTGTGTCAGAATGCAGCACCCATCCCTTTGGAAGCAGCGGCTGCCATTAATAACATGGTTGGCCCCATTTTTCCTGTAAAAAAGAAACAGAAAAAACAAGCATATATCCACCCCTCCTGAAATTTCTTTAGATAGGAGTAATTTACTGGGAATGGTTCAGGTTTTAATTCAGGTTTTTGATCCTTGTTGAGTAGTTTCTGATAAAAGAAATAGGGATTCCTCTTTTACTGAATAGATTCAAGATTCTGAATCTGAACAGAAAGATGTAAGGATGGATTCAGGGTTTTGTCCTCATATTTCTTATTCAGACTCAGAAGAGAGCTCAAATTCTGATACTTCTTGTGGGGGGGGGGGGGGGTTCTCTTTCTCTGAGACTATTGCCAGAATGTTTCAGTATTTTCAATGGGAGAACACTGAGGTTTATCAATCCCTCAGAAAAAAAAATACGAGTTGTTACAGAAGGGTTTTCCAGAACCTACACCTATTCCTCCTGTCCTACCTGCTTTAGAAGATGCATGTCTTACTGCCTGCAGTTTTCTTGATAGTCAACCAGCTCTCCATAAAAAGGCAGACAGAATGTATATAAAGCTCCTCAGTCTTTCAAATTTTTATACGCTATCTTCAAACCTGATCCAACAGCCATAGTTGACTCCAATGCTGCTACGCACTTAGTTAATTCCAATACTACTTTTTAATAAGCATGGGAAAATTGCTGATAGGTATGGAGGAAAAGTATATACTTCTGCAACTCTGATTTTTCAGAATTTTAAACTGTCAGGCTCATATGTTAAAGTTAGTTCTGACATATTGTGAAAGTATAAGGAAGGTTTTACCTACAGTTTCTTTGCTGTGAATTTGCTTTAAATAACTTAAGTTTCTTCTACTGCACAGGTCACTACTCATTGTTTGCAGTGTGTGTGTAACTCTGTTGATACTTCTTACAGAGCTATGGCCACTGCTACTGTTTTAGGAAAGTTTGCTTTGCTACATTCTCAGAGCCTCCCAGATGATGTAAAATTATATTTTAAATTCTCCGTTGGATAGAAATTTACTGTTTGGCCCCTCTGTTGCAGACAAAAGTGTGATGAATGGGGCAAGATGATCCAGGAAATATAAGATTTTCAGCCCTCCTTTTCCAAATTGTCCAAGATTTTCTCCTCATCTAGTCCTGGCAAAAAAACAGAACAAACAGTCTCAACTGAATTCAGGTAAACAAACATTCAAGAAGTGGAAGGGGGGGGGGGCCAAAAAGTCATCTCAAACCTCTCAAAACCAAGGAAGACTGAATGACTATTCAAGAGACCTTGTGACCCCCACCCCATGCACCCACCCCCACCCTGGCGTCTTTTCTCTTCCAGAAAGTCTGAATCTCCATTTTTTTCTTTGGCAGCAGATTGCTTCAGGCAAATGGGTTCTGAAAATCATTCATCAGGGTTACAGATCGCAGTGGGAGGAAATTCCTCCTCTCCAGGGGATCATTCTTCATCCTGCACATCAGACTCTTTTTGTTTCCACCTGTTCATCATATGCTGTCCCAAGGAGCTTCCTAGGATGGGAGAAGGTTTTTATTAAAGGATGCTCCTAGTGCCAAAGAAAGAAAATGCCTGTCGACCACTTCTGGATCTTTCTTTCATAAACCTGTTTGTGATAGTGCCCAAATTCAAAATTATATCACTTCACAACCTGTTACCTCTTATTCTTCTTTCAGGTTTCCTAGAAACACTAGACTTAAAAATGCTTATCATCACATACTTATTCATCCAGACTTCAAAAGTTTAAAGTTTTGTGTGTCTGAATCACATTATCAGTTCTCTGCCTTACCCTTAGGATTATCCACTGCACCAAGAGTGTTTACAGGTACTAATGAAGGCAAAAAGCCTATGACAGAAAATCATATATTAGCAAAAGGAAAAGGTTTCCAATTGGTGCCAATAACATAACCAGCATCCACCCATTCAGGGCTAGTTGTTTTCTGGTTCGACAATATTTGTGTGAGTTACTACCAAATGGCCTTTTTTATTCCTCTGTTAAGGTTCATTTATCAGCTATTTCAGTATGTCTGCCTATGGATATTCCTCTTTCAAGGCAATCTCATGTCAAAATGTTCTTGAAAGGGGTTTTGCTTAACAGGACTCCAAGTAAGCAGGTGGCCCCCTCCATGGGATCTTAATTTTCTGTTGGAGAAGATAACACTTGCTCCATATGAACCAGCTAATCTGGCTGACTGGAGGTTGTAACACAGAAAACAGTTTTACTGACTACTCTGAAATCTGCCAGAAGGGTATCTGAGTTGCAAGCTCTTGTGGTAAGTCAGCCCTACCTCATTTTCCATTAGGACAGAATTTCTTTGAGAATTAATCCTTCTTTTATGCCTAAAGTAGTATCAGAGTTTACTTTAAGCCAAACTAACCATCTCCCTATTTTCTTTCCTGAACCTAAAAATGAGGGAGGTAGGCTACTCCATACAAACAAGTCAGGTACTATCTTGACAGAAGTAAATCTTTCATATTTTCAAATCAATTGTTCATTTTTTGTGAAGGTAAGAAGAGACAATCTGTGTCAAAACACACGGTTTCCAAATGGTTGTCCAAGGCTATTACTTTTTGTTATACACACCATGACAAATCTATTCCAGGAAGGGTTAAAGCTCACTCTACCAGGGCCCTGGCTTCATCTATGGCTTTTTGGTAGGGTTGGATTCCAAAAATATTCTGGATGTTGCTAATTGATCCTCTGTACATACTTTCACAAAGCATTATACGCTTGAGTCCTTCTCTAGGTGTACATCAAGCTTTGCTACGACCATTCTCCAGGGGTTCCTAGACCCTTTCTTAGTTAGCTATGGTAATCTACCCATATAGCTAAGGCTACCGCAGCAGTCATCAATATGACAAACATAGCATAGTTGTGTAAGCTAAACCTACCATAACAATAGGTGTTCGAATAATCACTGCTGCAGTAGCCACTCTGTTCATAGGTTCATAGGTTCATACTAGGCTATCTGCCCTAGGGCATTTATAAGCCTAGCCAGAGTGTGTTTGGCTTTCGCCACCCATTTTAAATTAATTTTGCTATGCCTTTTTTTGAGGTTAGTATACTGTGCCTCTGTCTAACAGTGACACAGAAGTGACAGCCGGGGTAAACCTACGATCTCCCACCCACTCATCAAGATTCCTCTTGAAGAGAGTCAATGAGGGACTCTGCCTAACCTGGACTGGGATTTTATTCCAGAGTGAAGGGAGCCTCTGGGTTATGAATCTGTCCCTCCAGCATGTCCTATTTATTTCAGTGCTGAAGTTCAAGTCTCTCGGCGTGGCTCGATGGGATTTGGATTTTCTGAGGTGCAGCATGTCCATTAATTCCGGGTTGGACATGGCTTTATACGTCAGGCACAGATCGCCTCTGAGCAGGTGGTATGCCACTGAGTAGAGCTGGAGTTTCTTTAACCGGGCAGCATATGGCATCTGTTTGAGCCCTTTGATCCTCTTGGTGAGGTACTTTTGGGGTCTTTCCAGTTGCTGCAGGTGTCCGGTAAGGTACATCCCAAAAGGGGCATTGTACTCAATTATGGGCCTGATGAGGGATGAGTAAAGAGGCACGATGACCTCCCCTGATCTAGATGTGAATCCCTTCATGATTAGGTGGGCTACATAAAATGTTTTTCTAACCACTTTGGCCACGTGGTTGTCAAATGAGAGATTGCTATCAACTTGGGTCCTCAGGTCCCTAATGACTTCTTCTGTACTTAATGGATTACCACCTATGTGGTAATTTGTGGGCACTTTGTTTTTGCCAAAGGGGATGACTAGACACTTTTTGGCGTTTAGCTTGAGGCCATGGCTCTGGCACCAGTTGTCTGTTTCTATGAGACCCTTTTGGAGGATGCTTGTGTCGGCTGGAGAGTTGATTATGGCGCCCAGTTTGCAGTCATCTGCGAACTTGGTCAGCCACAGTCCTTCCGTGTTGGCCTGTACCGCCGAGAAATATATACCGAACAAGAGAGGTCCCAGGACTGAGCCTTGTGGGACGCCACTTGTAACTGGTTTGGAGTCTGACATGGCTCCAGCAATTCTAACCATGTGGGTTCTGTCCTTGAGCCAGTTTGCAACCCATCTAGTGACACAGGGGTTTATATTTAAGTTGGTGAGCTCATCTATAATGCCAGAGTGGGGTATTGTATTGAAGGCTTTTGCGAGGTCCAGGTAGGCTGTGTGGACCACCTTCCCCTCGTCAATGGCCTTGGTGACTGTTTCAAAGAAATCAACCAGGTTTAAGAGGCAGGATCTGCCCTTAACAAAGCCAAACTGGGTAGGATCCAGTGTCTGTAGGTCCCCAATATCTTTATTTATGAGGTCCATGATGATCCTTTCCATAGCTTTGCAGACCAAGCTAGTCAGGCTTATGGGGCGATAGTTTCCAGGATCCGTTGAGGCACCACCTTTGTGGAGAGGGACCACTGTTGCTGTACGCCACTCTTTGGGTACATATCCTGTAGTAAGGCTAAGATTGAACAGTAGTTTTATGTTTGGGTTTAGCTCTTCTTGGAGTTCCTCCATCCCCCTTGTTTTTTTGGTGTATTTTTTATGCCAGTGTTTGGACATTTATTTTTGTTATTCCTAGTATTGTCCTTTCAGAGCTCAGCCTCCCTCTCTCTGCTGGCAGGAAAGCTCTGAAGGGCTTTGCACCCAAACTTGTCTTTTACTCAACTCAGCTCAAGCTGCTTGACAGTTTGGGTGCACAGAAGGTAACCTGAAGCTTACTGTCTGGATGTTATATCCTTGACAGGATATAACCAATATAGCTAGGGCTACTGAAGCAGCGATTATTCGAACATCTATGTTATGACAAGTTCAACTTACTCTACTTTACATAGTTTGTATATGGATATACAGCAAAATTGTCTGAAATGAACGCAGGCCTACACCTGCCAGAGCTGCAGCATTTGACACTCCTCCCCCCACTGTCCAAGAATGACTGCAAATGCGATTACCCAATGACAGTTTAGGAACTGTTACATTGAATTTTTTGTAATTCTTTGTTAAAGGTAGCAAAAAATTATTTATGTACCAATTTAATAGTCAAATTATTACCTTTAAAAGAAAAGTGAAAAGTTTTACATTTTAAGAGCAGTCAACCTATTTGATGATTCCCTACAAGATGGCACTTGGAGCAGCTACCCACTACATGCCACGCTTCTCACAGCACTGACACTAACCTAGCATTTGAAAATATACTTCTTGCTTTCATATGTCCTGCAAAAATCCACTTCACTGTCAAAGACATTATCCAGAACTTGTTTCTTCAGTAACTGCTGACACAACACAAGGCTGCCAAGGAAAAGCACAGCAGAATATTTATTTTAGTTATATTAATGCTGGCATGCTGCCCACAAACACATTTACTAGGTTTCGTGAACCACATGTTACAACCAAAGCCTCTGTAGCAAATGTTACAACCGAAGTTCTCACCAAACTAACTCTACCCACTAAATATCTCAAACATGCAGAATTTGATAGGGGGCTTCTAAAATATTTGGTGGCTAGTGTGATGTACAAGTTATTATCACAGAAACTCAGCCACGCATCATATTTGTGTAGCCTAGTGTTGTCTGGATTCCTTTGTGTCAAAGACAACTTTGATGCAAGAAAATTAATTTGCTAATGTGACGTCCCCACGCTGGGTCAATAATCACCACCGACACTGGAGAAGGATGTTCACTTAGAATACAAATGGATGTACTCAGTATTTCCAGATGCAGACCTCTCTGCTCAAGCACAGTTTCACTTAAGAGCACCCAGGGAACACAGTCAATCCGGGGGCTGGTTCTTCTCTATATCTGTCCAGACCCCTAGTAAGACTTCCCACTGGCACAACTTAAGAGTTGAGTCCTTAGCTGGGGTTCCAAGCTAAATCCTCCCACACCCTCTCTGTGAAACCATAGCTGCTTGGAGCAGGGCCACAAAGCAAACACACATGCACACACACACACCTGGGAAAAGCTGGCAGAGATTCACCTGCTGTGCCCCCTTCTGCCCAGACTACAAGGTAGATTCACAGCCACCAGTCAGTTGCTATAAGCCTCTTAAAAGGGTATCCAATTATACTGAGTAAATTTAATATTAATACAAATGGTAATGTTGACCAAGCAGCAAGGCTTTCAAGAGTGACCAGTGTTATCACCAAATAAATATGTGCAAATACTCTCAAAGCTTAAATATTTTCTAAAAAGGACCATCCACAATGAGAAGTTTAAATATATTTAACAATAAATAATAAAAGAACAAGAAAATACTAAATATCTATTTACAGTTAACACCAGAGTTTCAGTCACAGGAGACATTAAAAATAACAGAAATGGAAAGTTTCACACCGTTACAGAGAAAAAAGAAGTTATGTACCTACCATAACGTTCCATGTTAGTTGTCTTCATCTTGCCTTCTTTCTTGCTGGTTGGGATCGGAGCCGATCCTCGGCTCTGATTCGGCCATCTTCTATAGCTCGAGAGCTGTTTACTGGCTTGAGGCTACCTCTTATCCCATGATGCCTAGCGATAGCTACCCAGATCTTGTTTGAAATAGCTAACCCCAGACATAGCCAGAGAATAAACCTGTCCTAACAAATAGGTTGAGTATGCCTGTCATACTCTGTAAGTCAGTAGAGGAAACAAACCAGAGAACACTCCACCAGTGAAACCAGAACTCCTCTCGGTCCAATAGGACAGGGGGATGGAGGGTGGGACGCAAGAAAGAAGGCGAGATGAAGACAACTAACATGGAACTTTATGGTAGGTAAATAACTTCTTTATGTTAAGTTGTCTATCTCGCCTTTGTTCTTGCTGGTTGGGACAGGGTCCCTAGCACATACAGTCCTGGGCGGCTCATTGGAACAGACTCTTCAGAACAGTGGAACTAAAGTCAGCTCTGCTCCTGGAGACCATATCTAGCTTGTAATGAGAAATAAAGGTATGAGGATTTGCCCACGTAGCAGCTGCACAGATAGAATCCATGGGCAACCTAGATTGGAAGGCTACAGAGGTGGCCAAGGCCCTAGTAGAATGACCTTTCGGTTTGATAGGTAACTCTTTGTTCCTTAATTGATAAATGAAAGTAATAGTGTGAGACAACCACCTGGATAAGGTCACCTTGGAAACTGGGAGACCCTGTTTGCCTAGAGCATAGGAAAGGAATAGTTGGTCCGACTTCCTTATTTCCTTAATCCTGTGCAGGTAAAAACGCAATTGTCTATGAACGTCCAATTGGTGTAATTTGTACTCTGCCTTGTTGGGGTGGTTAGGGAAAAAACACAGAAAAGTCTATAGATTGGTTTAAATTAATTTCTGAGCAGACTTTCGGAAGAAGTGAAGGATTAGTCCTCACAGCAACCCTGTCCTTATGAAAAACCAAGTATGGAGGACGAACACATAGTGCCTGAAGTTCAGAGACGCATCTGGCTGAAGTAATAGCTACCAGAAAGAGCGTCTTCCAAGACAGAAACTTAATGGAGCAGGACGCTGCTGGTTCACAAGGGGGCAGAGTTAAGGAAGTTAGTACCAAATTAAGGTCCCAAGGAGGAGGGGATCTCTCACTGGAGGCCTAAGGCGAGTGGTCCCTCTCAAAAAAACTTTACAGAGCTTATGAGACAATGTTTGAATTTGACAAACCAACATAAAAGTTAGAAATGGCCGCTAATTGAACCCTGATTTTAGCAGAAGTGGACCCGGAATGAAAAAGTTGTGCTAGGAATTCCAGAATTTCGTGGACTGGGGCTGAAAAGGGATCTACATTTCTAGCCTCTGCCCAACAAGAAAAATGTTTCCATTTACTAGCATAAGTTTTTCTGGTTGTGGACTTGTGAGAGGAGACAATAATCTCACGTACAGCCGGGGAAATGCTGGGAAGCCTGGCTAAGGTTGGAAGTGGAGCAACCAAGCTGTGAGCTGGAGAGTTTAGAGGGACTGATGCAACCCGCCTGATTGATGAATCAGTAGGTCTGGAATCGGATCCAGAGTCCAAGGCTGATCGAGAAGGTAATGGTGCAGGAATGGGAACCATATCTGT
Organism: Protopterus annectens; assembly: GCF_019279795.1. NCBI lineage: Eukaryota > Metazoa > Chordata > Ceratodontiformes > Protopteridae > Protopterus > Protopterus annectens. The sequence continues at coordinate 82,204,240 of NC_056751.1, read as the reverse complement.
CGAGGCCAGTAGGGGGCAATGAGGATCATTTTGCAACCTAACGATATTGCTTTCTGTATGAGTTTTGGAATCAGGGGAAATGGAGGAAAGGCATAAAGAAGTCCCTGAGGCCGATCGTGGACTAGAGCATCTCTGGGTGAGTGACCTGGAAGCGGAAGAAGGGAGAAGTATTTGCTGCATTTGCTGTTGAAGGGGGTGGCAAAAAGATCGCAACAAGGCTGTCCCCATTTGCGGAAGATAAGATCCGCAACTTCCTGATTCAGAGACCACTCATGAGGCATGAGGATAGCCCTGCTGAGCCTGTCCGCTATGACGTTGGACCTCCCAGGGATGTGCATCGCAATCAGAAAATGATGGGAGGAAATCGCCCACTGCCACAGTCTGAGTGCTTCTCGACACAGGGGGTAGGACCTGGTTCTGCCCTGCTTGTTGATGTACCACACCACTGACATGTTGTCTGTTTGAATTGCAATGGTCCCAGAAGGAAAAGAGTCCTGAAGGGCTTGCAATGCTAGGAGCACAGCTCTCATTTCTAGGACGTTTAGGTGCAGATGGTACTCGTGATGCTGCCAAGTGCCTTGGACTGTCCTTCCCTGATAATGCCCCCCCCCCCACCCTATCAGGGAGGCGTCTGTGGTCACTGTGGCTACCGGAGGGGGCTGAATGAAGGGTCTGCCCTGAGTCACTAGTGGGGAGACCATCCACCAGGAAAGGTGCCTTTTGCATGCTTCTGTAATCATGATCATGTGAGACATGGGCAGCTGTTGGAAAGACCACTGTGTGAACAGAAGCCACTGAAGGATCCTCATGTGAAAGCGGGCCAGTGGGATTAGAAGAATGGCTACTGCCATGGAACCCAGAGTTTGAAGGAAGAACTTGACTTGGATTCTTTTGCTCTGCATCAGAATTTGTACTTGCTGACGAATTGTAGACACCCTTTCTGGCGGTAGCCTTGCGGACATGTTCCTTGTGTCTAAGTCTGCACCTATGTAGGTGATAGACTGACAGGGCAACAGGGCAGATTTTTTGAAGTTTATTGTAATGCCTAACTGGGAGCAGATTGTGATTGTGTAGTCCCTGGCTTGAAGAAGGTGATGCCTGGTAGAAGCAGTGAGGAGCCAGTCATCTAGATATGGAAATACCTGGAATCCTCGACGTCTCAGGTGAGCCGTGACCACTGCCATACATTTGGTGAACACCCTGGGGGCTGTGATGAGACCAAAGGGCAGAGCTCTGAACTGGTAATGACTGGCTCCCAGCCAGAAGCGAAAAAATCTCCTGGAGCGTCTGTCCATCCTGACATGGTAGTACGCGTCCTGAAGATCTATCGAGCACATCCAATTGTCCTGACCCAGAAAGGGTAGAATGGACTGTAGCGTGACCATGTGAAACTTTGTTCTTTGTACAGACCTGTTTAGTCTGCTGAGATCCAGAATCGGTCTCCAGTCCCCTGTCTTTTCTGGTACCAAAAAGAACCTTGAGTAAGTTCCGGATCCGTGCTGATCTGCCAGGACTTCCTGGATGACTCTTTTTTTCTAGCAGTTTTGAAACTTCTATTACTGCTTGGTCCTTCAGATTGGGTGGAACATCTGGAAGGGATTTCCTTGACAGTAAGGGGGGTTGATGGAAGGGAATTTTGTAACCTCTGGATATAATGGACCGTACCCATCTGTCTTGCGTTAAATCTTGCCAGGCTTTTGGGTACAGTGAAAGTCTTCCCCCGACTGCCTCCAGAGGTGAGCAGCTGGGCAACCCTTCAGGGATGCTGAAAGGGCTCATCAGAGAAAGATTCTCTGTTGCCCTGGTTCTGCGGACCCCCCTCTGCCACGAGGGCGGCATCTGTTGTTATTGTTCCCCCCTCTGCCCCTGGAGGAAAAATCGCTACGTGTGTCAGGCAAAGCTCCCTGGGATTTTCGGAACCACATTTTGCCACTCTTCTGACCTTTGGGGTACAATCTAGAAGGAGTGGAAAAATGGACTCCCATGGCAGAGAGAGTCTTGCCTTCTTGCTCACACCTAGTCAAAGTGTCTTTCACCTGTGGTCCAAAAAGAAAGGAACCATCAAAGGGGATGTTGGTGAATGACACTCGAAAGGGTTCCGTAAAATTACACAGCCGCATCCATGCATGCCTCCTAAGGGTCACACCCGTACCTGCGGCTCTACTCGCACCATCGGCTGCATAGGAAATGAGCCTCATGGATGAGTTAACTACAGAATTAAGCATCGCCAGCTGGGAAGCTACTTTAGCTTGAGCCCCCTTAGCTGATGGATCTTGAAGAGTATCTCCGAGCTCTTTAAGGAGATCCCTCTGAAGCCGGGTAAAATGACATAAGTTTAGTGACCTCATAGAAAAGGTTGCTGAAGTGAACATTCGCTTCCAGTATCTGTCCATGGTCCTAGACTCCTTGTTAGGAGGATGGACAGACAAAGAGGTCTCCGCTAACTCTTTTTTGGTGGCTGCTGCTACCACCATAGCATCAACAGGAACACCTTTGGTAAGGAACTGCTTATCCTGGGGTGCTGTGATGAACTTGCCGGGTCTCCTCGAAGCTGGTTCCACTGTATCCAGAGCTGACCAAGTCTTTCGAGCTACCACTGCCATAAGTGGATCGAAAGGCGGAGAAATCAAGGACATGGAAGGTCGGGAACCGAACGCATCCAGAAATACAGACTCATCCTCTGTAGGGGCTAGGAGATTCCAGTTCCCCCTCTGCTTAAGCATTTCTAGGATGTTTGAGAAGGAAACATCTACAGAGGGGGCTCTCGGGGACCCTTCCGATTCATCTAAGTCTGTATCAGAAGTGACAGACTCAGGGGAGTCAATGTGCTTCCTCTTGCACTTCTTCTTACGAGAGGGCTCCTCTGAATGATCAGGGGAGGCCTTGGAAGAAGAGGAAACACCCAATGGGGTGCCCTGGAGCACCGGTTCCCTACGCTTGGGGTCTGGAGGAGGAGCAGAGGTTGACACAGGCAATACAGGGGACGGAGCTGGTGGGGCCGACAGTGGAGCTGACTCAGTGGCCAGCACACTCCTCATGACATCGAAGGCCTCCCTGCCACGATGCGGAGAAAGCACCAGTTCTGAGGAAATCGGAATCTTTCTCCGCACCGAGGGAGACAGCTCCGCGGCTGATGTAGGAGCCGAGCTCACCTGTGCCGAAGCTCCAAGAGGGAGAATGGGGTTGGACAAGGGTCCGATGCCACTCGCCCCCCTCGGAGCCGACGAGGGAGCCCCGGTGCCCAGATCCCTCGACGAACGGCACCACCGAGGGGATCAGAGCCAACGACGGAACCGAAGGAGATAAGAGTTATCGGAGCCGACGGTTCCACTACTCGAACCCCAATGAACTCCGGCTCCGAACTCATTGGAGTCGGAGGAGGAACATCGATAGAAGTGGACGGAGCCGACACCTGTTAAGAAGGGCTGGACAACATCTTGGTAAGTGCCTGTGACTTTAGCAACCTACTGACCACTCTCTCCACATCGTGATCCGACAGCCTAGAGGATCGAGAGGAGTGAGAGGATCTGTGACTGCACTCGCTCTGAAGCAAGGGAGACCGAGGTACCGATTCCAATGAAGGGGATCTCAGCCTCTTGTGGCTCCACGAAGGCTCCGAAGTTTCTGATGGAGCCGACGGGGAGATAGTCTTATCGGTGCCAGCTGGAACCAAGTAGAAGGTAGAGTCTGAACCGAGGACGGCTCCGAACTTAGAGCTGACGGCTTGGTAGATTTTGGGGATTTCACAGGCTGAGAGGTCTTGGCCAGTGAATCCTGGGGCTTTAAAAGACCCCTAAGAATAAGCTTATTCTTACGCTCCTGCAGGACTCCTGGACTAAATGCATGGCAGATAGAACAAGAGTCCTGCAGGTGCACAGCGCCTAAACAATAGACGCAAGAAGTGTGCCCATCTGTCAGAGACATTTTCTGACAGCATGAGTCACACTTCTTGAATCCAGACACTTTGGATTCTTTTGACATCCTGAAAGAAGGAAACAACAAATACCACAACAGCTACCAAAGCAAAATACAGTCTACACAAAAACACACTGTACTAAAAGACTATAGTAAATGGCTAGCCTATGAAAGAAAGGTAGAAGGAAAGCCTCTAACCTAAACGGCTAACCTGACAAGAAGAGGATGGGGGGAGGGGCAGGGGAGAACTCTCCAAGTTAAACGAGTTCTGCAAGGAAAGGAAGGGATACTACAATTAAACACTAGCTATCACAAAAAACAAGACTAAACGTTAACAATAAAACACTGAAAAAATATAAATCTAGAGTAAGAAAGTTATATGAAAAAACTTTATACGAGCCTGAGCCAGAAAAACAACACCTCACAGCTGAAGCGGCAAATGAGATCTGGGTAGCTATCTCTAGGCATCATGGGATAAGGGGTAGCCTTGAGCCAGTAAACAGCTCTCGAACTATAGAAGATGGCAGAGTCGGAGCCGAGGATCGGCTCTGATCCTAACTAGCAAGAACGAAGGCGAGATAGACAATTTAACATCGGTATTTCCAATCTCACTACATTTTCCTGACTAAGAATTACTCTTCCCTAGTTAAGTTACTTACTGAATACAGCAAGGCAAGATGATTTGGATGAGTGGTCCTTCTTGTCAGTTCCAAGACAGAATACTGAGAACAAACTCCTACTAATATTTAAACATTATTTCTGGCTTACAGAATGACATCACACACATCTGGTCATCCAACTCTGTTTCCTATGCTAACACCAACACTAGAAGCGGACAGGATTATAAGACCTACATATGTTGCCGTACACACAGATAGAGCCTTGCTCAGATCTGCTGGAAGTCATAAAACCATAAAAGCATTTCAATCTTCCTACAGGAGCTACCAACTATTCTCTGGCACAGACATTGCATCTCTGGCTCCATTCAAAACTGTGGGATAACATCTTTATGGTTTAACTCATAAAGTAATTTAATTTCAAGAATATTTTGCAAAGTCAGGTGGATTAAGATTAACCTCTTCACTTCCAGTAAATGCCGTTACAATGTATACATTTAATTCAGTTACAATAATACATGTACATTTCTTTTCCTTCCAGCAGGGCACACTGTTGATGTATTTTAACACAAGCAAACCTCACAAATACATTTTTAGCATAAGCATCAGTACAAATCAGTTTGATATACAAATGACATATAATTATTTGCAAAATTCCAGCTAGCTGTGCTGGCATATGTTACAAATCCATTGCCATGTTTCTCCTGGCATGGCTGGCAGTACTTCCTATCTTCACAGGTAATGTCAATGATTTCAGCAAATTGCACATTTGAGGCACAGAATATATTTTTTTTTACAGCAGCTGAATATAATGATGCAATCATCACAATCAAATAAACTGTGTCACTTATGAATAACCAAAGAACAGAAACACTTTTCTACTGCTGACCTGAAATGCCCCTAAACATGACTTTATAGAATCTAAGTGTTCTGTAGGTCGAATACTTACCAGCAAAGACCTGCTACTAACACTACAAATGGACTACATTGTCTTGGTTAGCATTAAAAAAGCAGACATTTATCCAGAATCTGGATTTGGTTCCCACTGCACCTCAATGGCAGTAAAGGTTTTCAGGTTGCTTGCTGCAATGGAAGCTATTTCATGTTTTCAACAAAGCAGAGCAGACTTTAGAACACAAATATTTTAAGTGGCAGACACTGCAGTTCTTATGCTGACAGAGAGATTCCACTAGTCAAAGCTACCTGACTGTAGCTCTAGAGCAACTGCTTTTTGTTGCTGCATAAAGAGATGGGAATTATTTGGCACGTCAATAAACAGATGGGCTGTACTCAAAAGTATCCAGGCCAGAATCCCAAATGTTGAACTTTTAACTTGAAATGTCCAAACAAAGCAGTTTTATTTGTTTTTAATTTAACTGCAATTTGATTTAAAACACTACCTTCTGACATTCACAGCTATTTTGTGAACTGGAAAAGTCTGTTATTGGCTAGTCCAGTAAACATCTGTGAAGTACAGCACAGTTTTGGGGCTCTCTAGCATCGAAAAACATGGCTCAGGTCAATAATGACGGTCTCACCTGAATGTAACTGCTGTGAGCCATGTTCTTCAAACCAGACTGGATTCACTTTGCCTAGTCTGTATTTGATAATTCAACTGGTCATGAATGGAAAAGTCATAACACACTTAGCTGCCAAAACCCAAAGTAAAGTTATATATCCGTAATAACTGAAAGAAAGATGCAGTTTCAGTTGTTGAATGTTACCTGTGTTTAAAAACGCAGCTACCAAAGATTAGCAAAGAATTTGTTCAGAATACACATGCAAAAAAATTCTGTGTAAATGCTTTCTTGTTCTACTTCATTGAAGGAATATATATCAACCACAGCAATACATATTATATCACACCTCGTGATTTTTTGTTCATAGGCAGTTTCTAGCTATGCTGCCCAGGACACCATTAAGAAGCCTAGCCCAAACTCCTAGTGAGTGACTCGATCAAGGTCACACAGAAGGCAAGCCCTGTCCCTCAAGAGGTAGATTAACAGCTCATAGCCATACTCCTCTGTGCTAACTGCATGAAAAATTGCCGTTTGTTTACATAATGTTCCAAATGTGGTTTCCTTCCTTCCTTCCTGTAGTCCATCTCCACAGCTTCATGCTGTCCTATGTTTAAGATTCAAGATACACATAAACACACACACTTACATATATATATATATAGGCGGCCATGGAGGTGCAGCGGTTAGCGTTGCCGCCTCACAGCAAGAGGTTCTCAGGTTCGATTCTCGGCTGGGGTGCCTTCTGGGCGGAGTCTGCATGTCCTCCCTGTGGTCGCGTGGGTTTCCCTCCGGGTGCTCCAGTTTCCTCCCACATCCCAAAGACATGCAGTAGGTGGATTGGACACTCTAAATTGGCCCTAGGTGTGTGTGTGTGTGTGTGTGCCTTCTGTGGAAGGTTGGGCGCCAGGCTGGCAACTCGACACCGTGAAACTCCACTGCCAATCATGAGTGGACAGATGATCTGCTGTGGCGACCCCTAACTGGGAAAAGCCGGAAGAAGAATATATATATATATATATATATATATATATATATATATATATATATATATATATATATATATATATATATAGATAGATACATATATACATTTTAATTTGAAAAATATACAGGATGCAGTTAGGAATAATAGTACTTCAAAACAGAATAATTATTTTTGGAAGAACTACACTGTACTTGTAATCAGTGGCTGGCTCTGAGCAAGGACGCACCCCAAATTTTAGACTAAAGTTCATTCTTGGATTAGATAGAAAATGTAGAAATAATACAAATTATTGGCTTGAGTGGTTTATAATTGTCTATAGTAGATGCTTTTATGTTTAATTTTTTGTTATTTTATTTTCCTGTACTTGGTTAAAATTATATTTATTCTTAATGTATAATAGGGAAATTCAAAATGGAACTAAAACATTGGAAGCAGTATTGTACATAATGTAAATAGTGTGTGAAATGTATAATGGTTTTGCAAAACAATAAAAACGATTATTGAAGGATCCACTGTATACTACACAGGTTTCTGAAAGCTACCAGTTTCATGCACCCAGAAATAATCACAATGCATACTACAGCTTCAAAAACAAGTAAACAAATCATTGCAACATATCTGAGACAGACACGATACCAAGAAAGGGTTTCTCCTTAAACAGTATGAGACAGCACAAAACAATCCAATCTTTTATGAAATCAATGGGTAAAACAATTGTGTCCTGGTACCTGTTCATGCTAGCATGACTAAAAAAAAATAAATCATTTGGTAAAATGGACAGAAAAATAAAAAAGGCCATTTACAGAATGCAATACAACATCTGAAAAGTCATACTTTTTTAATGCATAAAGTTATTTCAGGAAATACACAAAATGATGATGTTCTAAAGAAATGTCCAGTTATGTTTGGTGGTATAAGAGCTGAAGACTCGCTCTGGCTCTGCAAAACTTTTCCAAGTTCCTTACAAGTCAGAACACAGATAATACTGATACAATAAGGCTTGATTTGAAAATTGGGTTTTGGTTAGCATCAGTGTTGACACCTTTTTTTGTCAAACATACTGCCATTTAATTATATTACAGTTTACTCCTAAATAAGATTTGCAAGAAATGCCTGCATTTGTTTACAGCATTATTAGCTTATAAACTTCAACAATCAAATCTCCCTTCTTAATACAAAGGCAGATAGGATTTAATAAATGATAAAATATCCCTTTCAGCAAACCTGTTATCAATATCAGTGGCCATCCAAATGGATTTTCAAATCAAAGACTTCAACTTCAATTATAACTACTATGGGGGCATAATCCAACATAGTTTTCCAATTACAAGCTGAATATAAAATATCTTAGATGAACATTGTAGCTCATTCTTAGTACCTTACAATGAACAAAGCCATGAAACAATACTGTTGTTATTTTTATTTTAGGCAGTTTTCCTGATCAGTCAGCTGAAATATCAAAAGCACAAGTTATAAGCCCCTTGGCTCAGTAAATACCCTTCCTGCTGAAGAGATCCATACATTTTCATATTTCTGCAGCACTTTCCATAAAATCTGCTCAAAGCACACCTCACATCAGTGTGCAATAATAAAAGTGTAATTACTCTTCAGCAAAGCATTTACTTAGACTGCCGCTAACTTTACATTCAACTGCTTCTACACAAAATATATGAGACTCTAATGTCATACAAAACATGGGGAGGGGGCTAATATAATATGCAACATCCATGAATCATTTTCTCTGGCAAGTCACAGCAATAACCAAGCAATTGAAAAATCAGATGCAATAGCTACAAAAGCCCAGTGGATTTTACTCTGAAGTGACTAGTTAAAGATGCACACTGTAACACATAAATGTTTAGCTGCTTCAGAGAATAAGCTTTGCTTGCAACTGTGGAAATCTGGCATTTACTTTTTATGTTTATCTATTTAGCTTTACAACTTTCCATACAAAAACTGACCTATGATACTTTAAAAAAAAAAAAAAAAGTTATGTACTCAGTATAATGTTCCATCTATGTTGTCCATTTTTATTCTTCGTCAACTGTTGGGTATGGGTCCAACTCGGCCGCTTTTTTCAGCTCGTGAAACACTGAAACTCTCAAGCGCCTCTAGGGTTGCCACCTTTTCAAATGCCGAAAGTGGGACATTTTTGGTACAAACTTCAGATTTTGCAGGCCAAAATATACCCACGGCCAGTACAAAGGACATAACTTCACTTTTTGCCTAAATAAAAGTTTATTCTTGTAGCATTTTAGTTGCTTATTCTGTTTCTTATAACATTTAGGTGTTTCAGATACAGAATAACTGTTTTATGTAACTATTACATAAAATATAGGAAATAATTTTACCCTAAAATCTCAGGACATTTACCATTTTTACAATTTTTTGCAGGACACAACTGCCCAAAGTGGGACAGGTGGTAACCCTAAGTGCCTCCCTTACCCATAATGCCCTAGTTTCCTAACTTGCCTCAGATCTTGTTCACTGCCCCTTAAGCCTTTAAGCATTAGGCAATGATAAACAGCAGCATTTGGAACTCAAATAAAGGAACACTGGTTCCTTCAGCATCTTTCACTCGTTCCAAAAGTCAAATGCAGGGGGGGGGGGCTGGAGAGAGGGAAGTTGAGGAAGAATGAAACTGGACAGCACAGATGGAATGTTATGGTGAATATATAACATTTTTATCTGATGTTGTCATTTTCATTCATTCCTCAACTGTTGGGACAGAGTCTTCAGCTACCTATATCTCAGGAGGACTCTAACTAAGGAAGGATATTTTTGAACACCGCCGAGCAAAGAGCTGCTCCTCCCCTAGAGACCAGATCCAATTTGTAATGAGCAATAAAGGTATGAGGATTAGCCCAAGTTGCAGCTGCACAAATATCATCCAATGAAGATCTAAATAAAAAGGCTGAAGAACTTGCCATAGACCTGGTGGAATGAGCTGTTGGTGGTTTTGGTAAAGACAAACCTACTTTTTCATAAACAAAGGTAATACAATCAGTTAGCCATTTAGCTAAAGTCACTTTAGAAACTGGCTTGCCTAACTTTGATTCCAAAAAAAAAACAAATAACTGTTCTGATTTCCTCAAATTTTTGGTCTTATGTAGATAGAACTGTAATTGCCTGTGAACATTCTCCAAAGGTCTAACATATACTCTCCCTTTATTTGAGAAATTTGGAAAGAAAACTGGAAGGTTGATAACATGATTAATATTGGATTCTGACACCACCTTAGGAAGAAAGGAGAGTTTGGTTTGTAAAGATACCCTATCCTTGTGAAAAATCAAGTAAGGAGGCTTAGATGACGGGGCCTGTAGTTCTGAAATTCTAGCAGAGGTAATGTCCACTAAAAAGATAAGTTTTCCAGGTCAAAAACTTTAGTTTACACTTAGCTGATGGCTCAAACAGAGATTGTGTCAATGACTGTAAAACAATACTAAAATCCTAAGGAGGAGTGGGGTCTTTTAATGGGGTCTAAGAAGAAAAAATGTGTCTTAGAAAGGCTTTACAAAGTTTGGAACATACTTTTTACACATATATGATAATTGGAAATGGCAGTTAATTGTACTTTTACCAAAGAAGAGCTAGCACCTTCACTGAAAATTGCAGCTAAAAATTTAAGAAATTTAGTAACTAGTGCTGAAAAGGGATCTATGACTTTTTGCTGTGCTCAAAAAAAAAAAGAAGTTATGTCTTATAATAATGTTCCATCTGTGTTGTAGATCTTTATTCATTCACTACTGATAGGACTTTGGTTCCTTCCTCGGAACCAACACGGCTGTTTCCAAGCTCGCACCAGCCAAAAACTCTCATCTAAGACCTACCCATAACCCCCCTCTCAGTCTCTTCAGATCGAGTTTGCCCACCCCTATATTATAGAGGTAATAAAAGAGACAGTAGGAGGCTCTGTCTGAGCAAATACCTTAACCAGGAGATCCTAAAGTCTACAAGGAGCCCAGGCAGAGGGAAGAAGGGTGGGAAGTAATGAATGAATAAAGATCTAAAACACAGACGGAACGTTATGGTAAGACTTAACTTCTTTATCTACTGTTGTAAATCTTTATTCATTCCTTACTGATAGGACCGAGTTCTGAGCTACTTGAGTCCTGAGTGGCCCTAAGGAAGGATATTACTGAGCACCACAGAACCAAAAGATGCTTGTCCCCTGGAGGCCAAATCCAATTTGTAATGAGTGATAAAGGTATGAGGTCTTGCCCAAGTGGCTGCTGCACAGATATCATCCATAGAGGCTCTGGAATGAAAAGCCACAGAAGTAGCCAACAATCTAGTGGAATGAGCCTTTACTCTGGAAGGTAAAGACAGTTTATTCTGATGGTAGATAAAGGTAATGACATTTCTAAGCCAGGAGGATAGAGTCACTTTGGGCACAGGTTTACCCAATCTGGGTCCCACAAAGGCCATAAACAATTGATCCATTTTCTGAAAGATTTAGTTCTGTCCAAATAAAAATGAAGCTGCCTATGAACATCAAGGGTATGCAAAAGATACTCCCCTCTGTTTGAATGCTGAGGGAAGAAAACTGGCAGGTCAATAAACTGGTTAATTGAAAATCCAGAAATGACCTAGTGCAAGAAGGATGGGTCAGTACATAGGGACACTCTATCCCTATGGAAATTCAAATAAGGTCTCTTGACACTCAAGGCTTGCAACTCAGATACTCTTCTCGCTGAGGTAAGTGCTACTAGAAGTTGAGTCTTCCAAGATAAAAATTTTATATCACCTTTATTAGATGGTTCGAAAGGAGGGCTTGTTAACGACTGAAGTACCAAAGTCAAGTCCCAAGGTCCTATGGGGGGCTTGACAGGAAGTTTAACGTACAACACTCCTTTCAAGAAAGTTTTGCACAGACGGTGTGACATAACCGAAGAATTATCAAATCCATTATGAAAATTTGCGATAACTGCTAAATGTACAGTAACTGTCGATGCTGAAGCTCCTGCATGTAGAAGAGTAGTCAGGTAATGTAGGATCTTCTGAATAGGCATAGAGAAAGGGTCTATGTCCCGATCTTTGGCCCATGTTGAGAACCTAGCCCACTTACTAGAATAAACTTTCCTGGTGGAAGGTTTGTGTGAAGCCAGAAGAATCTTAAAGAGAGGAGATGAAATATCAGTCAGCCTGGCAATCATCGGAAGTGGAGGAACCAAGCTGTGAGCTTGAGGCTGTGGAGATTTCGGTGAATCAGTCCCTGAGGGTGAGATAGCAAACCTTGGGATTGATCCAGGATCCACGGGCTGTGAATCAAATGAGGCCATAGGACAGGAAACCAGACTTGACGGGGCCAATAAGGGGCAATGAGGATCACTTTGCTTCTCAACCTTTGAGCTTTCTGGAGGAATTCTGGGATGAGGGGAAACGTGGGAAAGGCATACAGTACACCCGGGGGCCAATCGTGCATTAGAGCATCCCTCGGTGATTCCCCATGAGGGGGGATCCGGGCAAAGTAGCTTCTGCATTTGTTGTTTAGAGGGGAAGCAAACAGTCCTGCCCCAATGGCGGAAGATCCGATCCACTATTACAGGACTGAGGGACCACTCATGAGGCATCAGGATGTTCCTGCTCAGACTGACTGCAATAAGGTTGGAACTCCCAGGAATGTGCATTGCTATAAGAAAGCGGTTGGAAGCTATCGCCCAATGCCAAATTCTCATGGCTTACCGACACAGGGGGTAACACCTGGTTCCACCTTGTTTGTTTATATACCAGACAACTGACATGTTATCCGATTGAATTGCAATGGTCCCGGAAGGGAAGGATGTATGGAACGCTTGCAATGCTAAGAGAACTGCCCTAAATTCCAGGACATTTATGTGCAAATTAGCCTCTATGGGGGACCATGTGCCTTGGACCGTCTTTCCCTGGAAATGACCCCCCCCCCAACAGGGAAGCGTCCGTGGTCACCGTGGCCCTGGTATGGGGGAGCAGAATGGTCGACACCAAAGATTTGTTTCTGGCTTCATCTACCATAGCATTTCTTTCTTGCAAAGGTTTGTAAGGCTTATGTGGTCGGGTGGGTAGGTTAAGATCGACCATTGTGATGAAAGGAGCCACTATAATAGTCTCATGTGCAACCTCGCCAGTGGTACTAGGGTAATGGTTGCTGCCATAGCACCTAATAGTTGTAGTACAAGGCGTGCTGGTACAAATGTCTGTGGAAGGAGGACCTGAATCTAGTTTCTTATTTTTGAAAGCCTGTGAAAACTGACTTAAAAAAAGATAAAGGTTTGAGAGAAACTACACAAAACTAAACAAATTTTACACTTAGCTTTGAGAGAGAAGGCTTGGCACGTCTGACGAGGAACATGGCAAATGATATCTGGAGAGACTGAGAGGGGCATTATGGGTAGGTCTTAGCGGAGAGTTTTTGGCTGGCGCGAGCTTGGAAACGGCCATGTCGGTTCCGAGGATGGAACCGAAGTCCTATCAGTAAGGAATGAATAAAGATTTACAACATCAAATCAAATCTTTTCCCTTTACTTCTGTAAATTTTTCGAGTGGAAGCTTTGTGGGAGGATAAAAATGTGACAGACAGGCAGGACAGCCTGGGCTGTCTAGCAATCAACAGAAGTGGAGAAAGCATGCGGTCACATTTAGGCCTTGAATGTCCAGCTCTGCCATGTCTGTCGGATGAGACAGAAGATCTATTATTGGATCCAGAATCCATGGGGTGCGAAACAGATGAGGTCAAAGACAGGTAAATAAAATCTGACAAGCCAGTAAGGGGCAACGAGGATACCTGTACTTTTCAAACGAGATGCTTACTGAAGAAACTTGGGGATTAGAGCTAACGGGGATAGGTGTAAAGGAGATCGGGGGGCTAATCATGAAGTACAGCATCCCTTTGTACCTCCCCAGTAGGGGGATCAGGGCAAAGAGCCTGCTACACTTGTTGTTGAGGGGAGATGCAAAGAGAGTGCAGAATGGATGACCCCACTGGTGAAAAATCCATTCCGTAACCTTCATGTTGAGGAACCACTCGTGAGGCATTAGAATGAATCTGCTTAACTTCTCAGCAATCATGTTGGATTTCCCCAGAATGTGCTTTGCTACCAGAAACTGACTAGATGAGATCGCCCAAGGCCACACTCTCATAGCTTCTCATGACAGAGGGTAAGATTTGGTTTCCCCTTGTTTGCTGATGTACCAGGCCACTGACACATTGTCCATCTGGATCACAACAGTCACGGAGGGAAGTGCATCTTGGAAGGCCTGCAACAGGAGGAGGACAGTTCTCATTTCCAGAACATTGATACGTGTATTGATTTCTTCGGGGATCATGTGCCTTGGACTATCTTTCCCAAGAAATGCTCACCCCCACCCGAACTGGGAAGCATCCATGGTCACTATGGCCTCAGGCTAAGGGAGAACAAAAGGACAACCTTCTATCACCTGATCGAAATGTAACCAGTTCTGATCTGAATGGGTGAAGAATGGACCATTGGGTTGCTAGGGTCCACTGAAGGATCCTTGTGTGGTACCTGGTACCAGAATGATTGCCACAGACATGGACTCCAATGCTTGAAGGATTAGTCGAGCTGAAAGAAAAGAATTTTAAATGATCTTTTTTTATTTTTTTTTCTTCTAAGGATTTTTTTTTAAACAAGAAACATCTTTATTAAATTATCATGTATGACATAGGCCATGTTGCATTTATATAAATGGCAATAAACCATAGCGACACAATCTCAGTTGCAAACATTATACATTCCAACCCGTGTGACATAACTGTAGTTACAAACACTACACATCACTTTTAACATATCCAGTCACTGTTAGTCAACCTTATAGAGCTCATTCAAATCCTGCCATCTTTTAAACCTCATTCCTTCTCTGCATGTACTGATCCGACTGTTCCCATTTTTTTCTATGTAATTTGCTCCTACCCTTTTCTAAAGCTCTCAGTTCCAGTTGTTTTAACTCTGTTACTATCTTCAGTACTTCTAGTAAAGTTGGTTTAGACTATGATTTACATTTTCTAGTAAATGCTTTTTTTGGCAGCCATCATAATTAGACTCAGCAAGACCTTACTATGTCTAGCGAGTTCCAAGTTTGTATCATAGTTCACAAAAATCATTTCCCCAGTCACTCCAACTTTCTCACCCAGCATCTCTGACAGAGCAGTCTACAGGGAATCTTTAAAATCTACCAGCTCATTACACACCCAGAAAATATGTCCCCAGTTACCTCTTTCTGCCCCATCACACCTCCAACATTTGCTGTCTACCTGAGGAAAAACTCTTTGAAGTCTACTTTGGGTCTAAAAATATCTATGTAAGCACTTCCTGGCAAAGATCTGAAATCATCCAGACTTTGTTGCATATTTGGGAGACATACATATATCCCCCCATTGTTTCTTTGTGAATTGCTTATCTAATCTCTTCCCAGTCCTTCCTAACCTCCTCTGATTGATTCTTATAATTATTATGCAATATTTTATTTGTTCTACTAATTATTCCTTTCTTAATGGCAACTTCTGTTCTAGTTCTACTAAAAACTTTACCAGTGCTGGTCTTTCATTTAGGACCCCCCTATTTCTTTCTCTTTGCCCACACTCTGACATCAATCCTTAATATGGAAGGAAGCCTGCAGTCCAAGTAAGTTCTTGGCATATTCCCATTCTATTACTTTTCCCTCCCTAGTTTGCTCCCAGTACCTTGGTTCCTTTGCCAGTTTTCTCCAATACATTCCTGCCCCCCTTTTGTCTATTGTCTATTGTCTGTATCCCTAATTGCAGTCATCCCTATTGGCAGAATCTCCCTTCTCCATTCCTGTGTGGGCTTAGTTCTTAGAAGACCTTTTGCTACTTTACGAATATAATATTCTGTATGGTTATTCTTCTTCTTCTTAAAGGTATGCATCCAAAATCCTAGTTTCTCCCTGTTACCTGATCTTCCCCAGTTTCATCATCTCTTTCCACTTTGAATTATAGTTTTCTGCTTGTGCTATGTATAGGAGTCTTAACTGTGTTGCTCTGAAATACCCCTTCAACTCGGGTAATCCCAATCGCCCTGTTCTACTGAAGAATAAGCTTATCCCACTTGACTCTTGCTGTCTTCCCCTCCACTCCTTTGGCTCTTTATTAATTGCTAAGCACAACTTCTCCTCTGGTTGATAAAAATATGTCTGACCAGTGTATAAAACTAAAGGGACTAAAAACATTTTAACTGATTGTACCTTACTATCAATATCCATGTTTCACAGCTTTCATTTTATCAGTTTTTGTATTATCTTTTATTTATCCTCATGGATTATGTGTTGTCATACAAAGACATGAAGATCTGATTGTAGATTTACATCTGTACAGAATTTTTTTTTTGTCATTTGTTATATTTGTACTGTTAAGTTATGGAGATTTTCTCCCCAGGCCTCCGCTGTAAATGGACCTTGTTCCAGTCGGACCTTCCCAGTAAACAAATGTAAAATAAAAATAAAAATAAATATTTTGTCTCTTTCCACATATCCTTAGCTGCCACACCAGTATCATTTTAATCCATACTCCTAAATACCTCATTTTAGCATGTCCCCATAAATATGGATATTGCTGAACCAGTTTGAATGTGGGTACATAATTTACGGCTATGTCTTTTGTTTTTGCTTCATTCATTTTGTAACCCAAAAAGGAATGAAACTGTCTCAACGTGTTCCACAACATTGTAGTATCTCTTTCTGATTTTGTCAGGTATAAAATAATATCAACTGCAAATACAGCCAGATTTTCTTGACTACCATACCAATTATATCCTTGAATTTCTGAGTCCCTTATTTTCTTTGCCAATTGTTCTAAACATAATGCAAAGGCGAGAGGACAACCCTGCCTGGTTCCTCTGTTCAAGCAGAGATTATGAGAGAGGACCCCACCCACTTTAATTTTCGCCTCCGATCCTTCATATATCCTCCTAATCAACCTTACAGTTTTATCGGGGAGTGCAAATGCTTCCATTGCTCTGCTCATAAAATCCCAACTTAGTCTGTTAAATGCTTTCTCTGCATCAAGACCCACCAGCAACAGTGGTATTTTCTTACATTCTGCTTCCCTCTGGATCATCACTGTTCTGTTTATGTTGTCAAATGTTTTTCTCCCCTCCACAAAACCACATTTATCTATACCAATCAATCAATCACTTTTGCCATTCTTTTAGCAGTTATAGACATAAACATTTTATAATCATGACTTACTATTGAAATAGGCCTGTATGAGGCTGGATCTGATGGATCTTTACCCTATTTAGGTAGTACAGCTACTACCGCTTTCATCTAGGATGTTGGTACTTCTCCTCCTCTTAAAATACTGTTAAACAAAACCTTCCAGATCTTCATTTTTTCCCCTCCTACCTTCCAAACTTCCATATGAATACCATCTAATCCTGGGGACCTTCTTGTAGGATTGGTTATACATCACCATTTTTATCTAATCTCCTATCCTAACTGTTAGTAATTGAGCTTCCGCTCCCTCTAGCCTTGGTATATTTAATTCTTCCATAAACATTTCCATTTGTACATTTTCTTGATTTCGATATTTCTCTACTTTATACAGACTTTCACAGAATTTCCAAAATATTTCTAAAACTCTACAGGATCCCTTGTTATCGTCCTTGTAATAGGCTCCCTCAGTTTGGTGACAGCCCTTTCCACTTTCTGTTGTCTGAGCTGTTCTGCTAAAAGTTTTTGTGCTCTAGAGTTATTATTAAAAACAGTTGCTTAACAGCAGTCTTTCTAAACTCATGCATATTATCAAGGGAGTCCCTTATTTTCTGCTTAGCATTCTGTACTTGCTCCTTTTCTTGTTCTGTGAGATTACCCCTATTTTGCAATACTTTAGCATTAGTCAATCCCTCTAAATAATTATTGTTACTTTTTAACCATACCGTATCTCTCTTTCTTTTATTTCTATTAGAGTTTTTAAATATCATTTTAATTTTATCCCACTCTCTAACTATATTTTCAGAAGTTGTTTCTATCTTCCCTAATAGCTCCTGAATAATTTCCACACTCATTCCTTAAATTCTTTTCTTTTCAACAGACAGGTGGGAAAGTGCCAGTGTCTCATTTTTATTTCATCATTCTGTGTTTTTCTTTTAGTTATTATTGGCACATGATCTAAAATACTTATTGGATGTGTATCAATACTTTCAATTAAATGCACATGTTCCTGTGAAATGTAAATCCTGTCTAGCCTAGTTCAGATTTTGTACCTTGTGGAATAATATGCAAATTCACTCTGAATTCCTAGTACTGAATTCACATATTCCATGCTAAATATTTTCATAAATTTCTTTAAAATTCTACCTTCCTTTGTTAAATTTCCCTTTCTGGGACCCTAGACACATCTTCACTGCTGAAAATCAAATTCCACTCCCCACCTGTAAGTAATATTCCTTGCAGAAAGCTGATTATTTCTCCCAGAATCTTCTTTAGCGCTATTACAGCAGTTTTCGGTAAAATATAAATACATGCCAGTGTAATCCTCCTCCCTTGCCAGTAGCCTCTTAGTACTACAAATCTACTTTGTCTTTTTTTCCTCTTCTATTATTAATTAGAGCTCCTCTTGCAATTAATGGAAGTACTCCTAAGGTATTCTGCTGAATGACCATCCTGAAAACCTTTCTTTATCAAATTCACATGCTCAATTCTTCCCAAGTGTGTCCCTGTAGCACAGCTATTTATACTCTACATTTTTTTTTAATATAGTTCAGTACTCTTTCTTTTCAGGATTTATCTGTGAGGCCATTAACATTTAAAGACATTATAGAAAGAATTATATTCTTGAGGGATTATTCTTCACACCTTTTATGTATAACAGCTCTTTTGTTAACTGCCTAGTTCCAGCTTTTGTGTTACTGTTTGGCAGATTTTTTTTTTACCTGGAATTGAACGGTCTGAACCCTTGATAGAGGGAGAAAGGCTGTCATAGATACTGCATTGAAGAAGGCTCAGATGAACTCAAATATTTGAGTAGGGTGAGTTGAGATTTCTTGTGATTGATGGTAATTCTCAGGTGAGAGCATAACTGGAGTACAAAGTCTCGTGCTTTGATTAGACGATGCCTGACTGGAGCAGTTATGAGCCAGTCGTCTGTATGGAAACTCCTGGAATCTCAGGTGAGCTGTTACTACTGCCATACACTTGGTGAACACCCTGGGGGCTGTGGTGAGATCAAAGGGCAGAGCTCTGAGTTGGTAATGATTGGCTCCCAGCTGCAAGCGTAGGTATCTTCTGGATCGTCTGCTCATTTTCATATGATAGCATGCATCCTGAAGATCTACTGTACACATCCAGTCGTCCTTGTGCAGAAAAGGCAGAATAGACTGAACCAGGACCATCTGGAACTTTGTATACTGAACTAGTTTAGATTGCTGAGATTCAAAATTGCTCTCCAGTCCCCTATTTTCTTTGGCACTAAAAAGAATCTTGAGCAAGTTCCAGACTCTGTCTGCTCTGGGGGAACTTCTTCGATGACACTTTTTTCTATCAGCTTACTTCTAGTGCTGCTGCTTCCCTCTGACTGGGTGGAACAATGAGGATTTGGTTTACTATTAAAGTGGATGGTAGGGAAAAGGATATTATACAACCAATGGAAACAATCCTCTGCACCCATGAATCTTTTGTAATCTCTAGCCAGGGTCTCTGGTGCAGGAATAAATGACCCCCAACTGCCTCCAGAGGAGGACAGTCGGGCCTTCTTTCAGGAGCACTAGTAGGATCTGTCATGTATCTCTAGATCCCTGATTCTGACCATCTCTGCCTTGGAAATAGTGTCTTCCATTAGAGTCCCCCCACTGCCACTGGGGGAACTATCTCCATGTCACTCTTGGAAAAGACCCTGGGACTTTCTTAACCACATTTTTCATCCACCTCGTTGATTTCTAGAAAAGGTCCATTGAGGGGTCAAAAAAACATACCCCCATACCAGACAAGGTTTTACCTTCCTGCTCACACCTGGAGTGTGTGTCTTTTACCTTGGGGCCAAATAATGACCTTCCGTCAAAAGAAGCATTGACGAAGGAAGACTTGAAGGGCTCCATAAAATCACAAGCATATCCAAGAATGTGTCTTGACTGAAATTCCTGAACCCACTGCCTGCAAGGTACCTTTAGGTGTGTGGGGGATAAGTCTCATGGACAAGTTTGAAATGGATTGAAGGGTAGCCAACTGCGAGGCAATACTGTTCCATGCATCAGAAAAAATGGTCCCAGTGAAGAATTTGGCAAGTTCCTTAAACAAATCCCTCTGGAGTCTTGAAGGGGGCCAAATAATTCAGCAACCGAAGGGGCAAAAGTTGCTGAAGCATAGACATGTTTCCCAAATTTATCCAGAGCCCTAGATTTCCTGTTAGGGGAGTGGACAGAGGAACTCTGTTCCACTAGTTCCTTCTTCATGGTTGCCACTACAACCATGGCATCAACCGGTACTTCCTTGCTCCAAAACTCTCTGTCCTTTGGTGGTGCCAGTATCCTATCTTGTCTCTTGGGGATAAGCTAGATGGTGTCAGGATCCTTAAACACCCATCCAGAGACCAAATCAATGAGCTCATTCACGGGCAGAGTCACCCAGGAGGCAGACGGCTCAGTTTCAAAAAAGTACAGTTGTGTACACTTACCATAAATGTAGATGTTTGACTGTATTCACTGTTGCAGTCATTACATTTGGGTTATCTGATTGCAAGTAGCCCTCAGTCAGCCTGATTAACAAAGTTTTGGGTCCTGCGTCAGTTGCTGTCTCTTCTTCCGTGCTGTCAGGTCGTCAGGGGTATATAAAATATGCAGCCGACGTCATTACATCAGTTTTTCTTGCCCAGATGTCAGGTGCCCCACTAATGGGAAGCAATGAAATCTATAAATATACAAGGTTATACATCAAACAAAAAAGCAAATACACCAAAAAGCTTTTAAGCATTGAAAAGGAGAGAAGAGGCATAGCCAAACAAAGTAAGGGGGCTGGAGGGAGGGTAACCAGGACTGCAACAGTGAATACACTCGAACATCTACATTTATGGTAAGTGTACACAACTGTACTATGTTCATCATGTTTCACTGTTGCAGTCATTACATTTGGGTAGATTCCCAAAGCTAAGGATGGGAGGATGAATTTAGATAGCATTAGGGCCAGCTATAAGGCCCTGCAAAACTGCAGTGGCAAAGCCAGTTCTGGATTTAGAGATGGTAATGCTTGGTGAAAGTATGTACAGAACTCCAGGTAGCAGCTAGGTACGCCTCTGAGAAAGACTGTACAGGTAGATGCAGCCCTGCTTGAGTGGGATCTGATCCCCTGTGGTATAGGTTTTCCATGGTGCAAGTGAATGTAATGGCCTATCCATTTGGAGATAGTTCACTTTGAAATAGCCTTTCTCTTTGTCCCTGCAACAAATGCCACCAGCAGTTGTTCAGATTTCCTTTGAGGTTTAGACCTGTCCAAGTAGAATCTAAGTTGTCTGTGCACATCTAAGGAGTGCAGTATCCGTTTCCCTTTGTTCTGTGGATTAGGAAAGAAGGTAGGCAAATTAATGGACTGATTAAAGGCCACACTGGATACCACCTTTGGCATGAAAGAGGGATTGGTCCTGAGGGACACTCTGTCCGCATGAAAGTTGATGAAAGGCTCCACTTTCATAAGGGCCTGTAATTCAGATACCCTTCTTGCTGAAGTGATGGCTAAAAGGGAAGCTGTTTTCCAAGAAAGGCATTTTAAATCTGCAGTAGCAGCTGGCTGGAAAGGAGGAAGAGTGAGCTTCTCCAATACAAAGTTAAGGTCCCAGGCTGGAGTTGGAGCTCTCCTGGGTGGTCTTAGATTTCTGGCCCCTCTGAGGAACTGCTTGAGCAGTGGAAGAGAGAAGAGGGGAGGTTCTCTGTTATAATGAGCTGAAATGGCTGAGGCATGAATTTTTTATTGCGGGAAAAGACAGGCCCTTGTGAAGCATATCAGTTAAGTATTGTAAAATCTGAGGTAAATTGGGCACTGCTGTGCTCATCGCTTGAGATTGGTTCCAGGCACAGAATCTTTCCCATTTTTCAGCATAAGATTTTCTAGTACTAGGCCTCCTTGCCTCTAAAATGACATCCATCACTGGTTTACTGATGGATGGTAAAGGAGAGCTTAGGTAATTAGCCAGGCTGCTAGGTACAGTGTTTGAAGCTGAGGGTGCAGGATCTGGTTCTCCTGCTGAGAGAGCAGGGTAGGAGTCTGAGGCAGGTGCCATGGGGCCAACAGTGACATACTGCACAGGAGGGGGGTACTAGTGTTGGCATGGCCAGGCTGGTGCAATCAAAATCATCCTTGGTTTGTCTTGTTTGATCTTTAGTAGTAGTTTGGAGATCAGAGGCAGAGGAGGAAAGGCATAAACTGACAGGTTTTTCCATCTGAAGGACACAGCATCCACTTTCCAAGCTTGTCTGTGGGGAGTCCTTGCACAAAAGTTTTCCCAACTGATAGTTCTGGGGGGAGGCAAACAGGTCTATAGCTGGGCTCCCCCATTTGCTTGTCAACATGTTGAAAATCCTTGGTTCCAATTTCCACTCGTGTGGGTCCATGAGGGTTCTGCTTAGACCATCTGCCAGTGTATTTAGTTTTCCTGGCAGGAAATGAGCTTGTAGATGTACCTGGTAGCTCGAGGCTGTGTTTCACAATGCCATGGCTAGTCTGGAGAGGGGGTAAGAATGTGTATCCCCCTGCTTGTTTATGTACCACATAACAGTGGTGTCCGTCTTTACCATTAATTGTCCTGGAAGAATGTGGTCCTTGAAGGCTGACAGAGCATTCTGTACAGCTAACATTTCTTTATGATTGATGTGAAGGTGCATTTGAAATGGGTTCCATTTGCCCTGAATGCACTTCCTGCCAGGTGTGCCCCCCCTCCCCCATGCATAGTCTGATGCATCTGTTGTTAGGGTTTGGGCGGCAGGGGGTAGTGTGAATGGTAGTCCCTTGTTTTGGTGGCAGGCCTCTGCCCACCAAAGAAACTCTAGGCATAGACAAGGAATGATAGGAATCATTGTTTCTAGATCCTGAGAATGTTGACACCATAGGCTTTTTAGATACCATTGTAGTTTCTTCATATGCAGTCTTGCATATGGAATTAGAAGAATGCAGGAGGCCATGAACTCCAAGGCTTGTCGTATCTGCCTTGCAGATAACAGGTTTTTTGTGACCACTTGTTTGAAGTAGGTTGTCAATTGAATTTGTTTCTCTGGCACGAGGAAAGCCATCTGGGAAGTTGTATTCAAGCTTGCTCCCAGGAATATAATTTGCTAACAGAGTACCAGGTGTGATTTCTTTTCGTTTATGGTGTACCCCAGACAAGTTAGCACCCTCTGTACAAAAGCCAGATGATTCAAAAGTGTGTCCTGGTTTTCTGCCTGAATTAGACAATCGTCCAGGTATTGGTATATTTAAATATTTCTTTGCCTGCAAAATGCAATGACTGGAGCTAGACACTTTGTGAATACCCTGGGCGCAGTAGATAAGCCAAAGGGCAGTGCAGAGAACTGACAGTGCGTGTAGCCTGCTTTGAAGCGTAGGTATCTTCTGCGAGATTTCCTGATTGGGATGTGCAGGTATGCTTCCTTTAAATTTAGTGTTGCCAACCAGGCATCTTTGCTTAGCAAAGTAAGCAAGTGGTGAAGAGTCAGCATCTTGAATTTTGGAATCACCAAAAAGGTGTTTAGAGTAGGCAGGTCCAGGATAGGATGCCATGAATTGTCTTTTCTGGGTACCAGGAAAAGTCTCGAGTAGAATCCTTGTCCCTTTTTCTCTTATGGTACCAAATGAATAGCCCCTATGCTTAAGAGAGAGAGTACTTGCTTTTGGGCCTCTTCCCACTGCTTTGGAAGTAGATCCGGCCAACCACTTGGAGTTGGTGATGTGTGGAAGTGAAATCTGTATCCTTGGGACACTATATTAAAAACCCATTTGTCCTGGGTACTGAGTCTCCAGTTCTTTGCATGAAGTGCAATCTTTCCCCCCAAAGGGGCAGTCAGTTGAGAAGTGCTTGGAAGTTTTAAAAAGAAGTTATTGAGACAGTTTACCATAGGGGGGAGTTTTATTACTCCCAAATGTGGAAGTGGACGGCCCCCCACTGCTTAGTCCTGTGCGTCCCCTGGGACTGAATCCTGGGCGCTCTGCTGGATCTGGGTCTGGACTGAGAAGGTCTGGAAGAGGCAGGAAAGGACCAATTCTTAGAAGGCCAATTGCCTACTAAATCTTGGAGGTTGTACTTCTAAAAAGTCTTTAACAGTTTGCATAGATTTAGCTTTTTCCTCCATCTTTTTAAGAATTTCTTCTGCCTTGTTGCCAAGCAGGTGGTCCTGATTTAAGGGAGCATATAGTAATTTCGCTTTAACATGATCTCGCAAGGACTGCTCCTTAAGCCAAGCATGCCTTCTAAGTACAGACCCAGTTACCGCAGCCCTGCAAGATGCCTCTAGTGAATCAAAACCATATTGCAATGTATGTTTACCACCTTGTTCTGCAGAATGCATAAAATCTTGTAAATCCTTATTTTCAGCACAATCAGGAGTCAGCATCATTTTTTGTTTAAGCTATCCAATAATATGCAGCTGATTCTTTAACATATGAAAGTGGCAATTCAAGGCCCTAATGGCCAAAGTTACAGAAGTGTATACCTTCTTACTCCATCTATCCAGCTCCCTGAAGTCTCGATCAGAGGGGTAGGATTTTTGGCAGTAGTAGCTTTAATGCCCTTGGGTCCCTGTGAAATGGTTTCAGGATCCACAGTAGGATTTTTGAAAAGGAACTTGTGAGAGTCGGGAACCCTGTAATATCTATCAGGTTTTCTGGAAGCAGGAGGTAAAGAGTCAGGGGCCATGCTAGATTCCGAAAAGGCATCATCAACAATGTCCAGTACATGAGGTATAGCTAAAGGCCTGTGCTGGGGCAGGAGTGAGAAATCCCTAAGCCTCTTTTTAGAATCAGAGAAATCCTAACTTTCCCAAAGAAAAAGCTCCCTGAGAGTATGCGAGGTTTCACCAAAAGAGAAATCTTCTGGGAGGAAGCAGAGGGAATAGAGTCCTCATCATCAGAATCCTCATAGGTAGGTAAGGGTAAATCCTGGTCATCAGAGGAAACAGAAATTTCAGAATCCTGGTCTGAAGTATCATAAGCAAACTCAGTCCTAGGTCTCTTAGACGGGGAAGGTTGGCTTCCCCTGATTAAAGTAATAAGGTCTTCAGTCATTCTTATCATTTGTTCTTTAGGCATAGAGGCCTGACCATGTGGTCTGGTCCGAGTTTTAGGCCTTGAAGAAGAAGATGGCGCCGGTTTAATATGCAAGTCAGCAGGCCTGAACACACCCTCAGAAGCCAGTGCCTGCACAGCGGCTCTGGACCCATCCAAGGTAGAGACATCCGCAGGTTCCACAGTTGAAGCATCTCGCGGCATACCGGATTCCAAATGGGTCTCAGTAGAGGCCTGCAAATCTGAAGTAGTGGGTATCAGGGGCTGCAAAAGCACCTCACTGAGTACCGGCGAACTGGGCGGCCTGTCTCTTTCTTTGCGTTTCTTCAGAATGTCGGTAGTTGGATGGCTTACCGAAAACATATCAGGATAACTGAACCGAGCATCAAAAAATTTATACAGATGATGGATAGTTCATGGTTTAAATAAGGCACAAAACCAACATCGAGGTACGTCATGGTCACGGCCTAGGCAAGGGATACAGTACGAATGAAAATCTTTATGAGGTATTTGCTTTCCACAAGAAATGCAATTATTTACTTTTATGGACATGAGATTAGAGCAAGAAAAAGTTTCCCCAATGGGGTACTTAGCTTTTAGTTGAAGACTTCGGTTCTTAAACTTGAAAACTTTTAGTTATGTACTTACCATAACTTTAGATGTATGGGATCCATCTCGCCTACATTCTCTACAGATGGGTTCGGAGCCGATCCTCGGCTCCGACACGGCCGCTATACAATAGAACGCAGTCTCTTATTGGCTGAGTTACCTCATATCCCAGGATGCACCACTACTACTTCCCCAGATCTTGTTTGTCCGCACTCATGCTCACAGAAACAGACTATTGTTATAACATTCTCAGGTCTTTCAAGAGAGGAAAGAAGTTCAATTTCGGATCGTCCGGTCTCTCCTGGTCTACGAGGTAGGGGGAAGGAGGGTGGGTTATTAGGAATGTAGGCGAGATGGATCCCATACATCTAAAGTTATGGTAAGTACATAACTAAAAGATGTAATGTGATCCTATCTCGCCTACATTCTCTACAGATGGGACAGCGTCCCTAGCACCTAATTCCTGGGTGGCTCACTGGAAAACACTCCTGAGAACTGTGGAACTGAAGGAAGCTCGACCCCTGGATGCCACATCTAATTTGTAGTGAGAAATAAAGGTGTGCGAAGACAACCACGTAGCAGCTGCACAAATGTCACTAATAGAGAGCTTGGAATGAAAGGCTGCCGAAGTGGCCATAGCCCTAGTAGAATGAGCTTTCACTGGAACTATAAGTTCCTTATTTGAGATGAGATAAATATGATTGATACAGTCCCTGATCCATTTGGCAATAGTGACTTTTGTGACGGCTTTGCCTAATCTATCCGAAAAGGACACAAACAGTTGATCTGATTTTCGTGCTTTGTGTGTCCTATCCAAATAGAAACGTAATTGTCTGTGCACATCCAAGCTGTGAAAAGTATATTCAGCTCTGTTGGAATACTTAGGGAAGAAGACCGGTAGTTCCAGTGATTGCTGTAAACAAAAGTTAGAACAAACCTTTGGTATAAAAGATGGGTTTGGTCGAAGAGATACTCTATCCTTGTGAAATACCAGATATGGTGGTTTGACACATAGGGCTTGAAGTTCTGAAACTCGCCTGGCTGATGTAATAGCTACTAGAAGGGCAGTCTTCCAAGAAAGAAATTTTAGATCACAGGTTGCTGCCGGCTCAAAGGGAGATGAGGTTAATGCACCTAACACCACGTTAAGGTCCCACGGAGGTGCGGGTTGAGATATAGGGGGTCGTAGAAGCCAAGCTCCTTTAATAAAGGCTTTGCACAACTTGTTGCTCATTAAAGGTGGTTCTACACTCTCATGATAATTGGAAATAGCCGCCAATTGCACTTTGATGGTAGACACTGAGCAACCTTGGTTGAATAGGGAAGCTAAAAACTTCAGTACTTCTGACACCGAGGCTGTCATAGGGTCTAATCCTCGGAGTTGGGCCCAAATAGCAAACCTCTTCCATTTATTGCTATATATCTTTTTAGTAGAAGTCTTGTGGGCGAAGACAAAATGTGCATGACTTCAGGGGCAAAGAATGGCTCCTAACTATGGTTGGAAGAGGAGTAGCCAGGCTGCTAACTTCAATGAATGGAGGGACTGATGGAGCTGTCCTGACTGATGAGTCAAAAGGTCCGGAACTTGGTCCAGGAGCCAAGGACCCTCCAATGCATATTTGTGAAGAAAGGGGAACCAGACTTGTCGAGGCCAGTATGGGGCGATTAGTATCATTTTGCTTCCCAAGCGAATCGCCTTCTGAATCACCTTGGGGAGAAGGGGAACCGGTGGAAAGGCATATAGCAGACCGGGGGGCCAAACGTGGACTAGAGCGTCCTTGGGGATCTCCCCCAGAACTGGGGTGAGAGTGAAGAAGTGCTGGCATTTCGCGTTGAGGGGACTTGCGAAGAGATCGCAACAAGGAACTCCCCATCTCGTGAAAATCTGCGCTACCACTCTGTCGTTCAAGGACCACTCGTGAGGGGAGAGAATAGTTCTGCTCAGTCTGTCGGCTATCACGTTGGATTTCCCCGGAATGTGCGTTGCTACTAGGAAACGCTTGGTAGCAATCGCCCAATCCCATACTTTCATGGCTTCTCTGCAAAGGGGATAGGACCTGGTCCCTCCTTGCTTGTTTAAGTACCAGACTACAGACATGTTGTCGGACTGAATGGCAATCGTACCCTGGGGGAGGTGATCGTGCAGTGCTTGCAACGCTAAAAGCACCGCCCTCATCTCCAGGATATTGATGTGGAGAAGACTCTCGTTGGAGTGCCACGTGCCTTGGACCGACCTGTCCAGATAATGTCCCCCCCACCCTGTCTGGGAGGCGTCCGTAGTCAACGTGGCAGAGGGGAGTGGGGGAACGAAGGGTCGCCCTAGATTCAGGTTGGAGGAGAGAAGCCACCAACGAAGATCCTGTTTGCACGTGTCTGTGATCAATATGTGGTGACTGAGGGGAAGGTCTTGATAAGACCACTGGACTGATAGGAGCCACTGGAGTATCCTCATGTGCAACCTTGCCAAGGGGACCAGAAGAACGGTGGCTGCCATGGAGCCCAATAGCTGAAGGACCATTCTCGCTGGAGCACGAAGTCTGAGGAGCAATGCCTGAACCTGAAGCTGGAGCGTTGCTATCCTTTCCGCAGGGAGATAGACTCGCATCTGCCTTGAGTCTGTTTCTGCACCAATAAAAAGAATACGCTGAGATGGCAGCAATACGGATTTTGACCAATTGAAGGTGATTCCTAAGGAGTTGCCTAGTGTGATAGTGGCTGCTAGATTTTCCAAGAGTAGATGCCTGGAGGTGGCAGTTAGGAGCCAGTCGTCTAGGTATGGAAACACTTGGAATCCTAGACTTCTCAGGTGAGCAGCCACCACCACCAAACATTTGGTGAACACCCTGGGGGCTGTGGTGAGACCAAAGGGCAGTGCTCGGAACTGGAAATGACTGTCACCTAGGCTGAAGCGTAAGTGTCTCCTCGACGCCTGATCTATCAGAATGTGATAGTAGGCGTCTTTGAGATCTATGGAGCACATCCAAACACCTTTCTCCAACAGCGGAAGAATGGATTGCAAAGTGACCATCCGGAATTTGGACTTTTTCACAAATCGGTTTAATTTGCTGAGATCCAAAATGGGTCTCAAGTCCCCGGTCTTTTTTGATACCAAAAAGAATCTTGAGTAAGTCCCTGATCCGGCCTGATCTGCGGGGACAGGTTGGATGACCCCTTTTTGAAGCAGCTTTGATATTTCGTTGGCTGCATGATCCTGTTGACTGGGTGGCGGGTCCGGGATTCTTTGGACTGGTGGAGGGGGTTGAGAAAAGGGAATGGTGTAACCTCCGGCGATGATTCGAAGCACCCATTGGTCCTGAGTGATATTTTCCCAGGCCTTTAGGTGTCTCGGCGACCCCGACTGGCTCCGGAGCTGCACAGTCGTGTACTCCTTCAGGGATGCTGGAAGGAGGAGGAGCCACGAAAGGACTCGCGGTCTCCAGTGTTGCGGGGGCCTCTGCCACCTCTGGGACGGCGTCTCCCTGAAAAATTTCCCCCTCCTCTGCCTCTAGAAGGGGAATCGCTCTGCTGCGACGAGTAAGGCTTTTGAGATTTAAAGAAACCACATTTTCCCTCCTCTTCGAGCCTTGGGATAAGGTCTGAAGGGAGTGGAAAACCGGGCCCCTACGGCAGTTAAAGTCTTACCCTCCTGTTCGCAGCGAGTCAATGTGTCCTTTACCTTGGGTCCAAACAGTGAGGACCCGTCAAAGGGGGCGTCGGCAAAGGAAGACTTAAAGGCCTCCGCAAAGTGACACAGGCGTAGCCAGGCTTGTCTCCGTAGAGCAACACCTGTTCCAGCCGCTCTGCTCGCCCCTTCGGCCGCATAAGAAATGAGCCTCATGGACGAGTTGGATAATGAAGACAGGGTAGCCAACTGGGAGTTAACCGTCTGGGCCAACTGCTCAGGTAAGTTACCCGAGAGGGTATCCGAGCTCCTTGATCAGATCCCTCTGCAGTCTGGTGAAATGTGTCAAGTAATTCAGAGACCTTAATGTAAAGGCCGCTGAAGAAAGGGTACGCTTGCCGTACCGATCCATGCTCCTAGACTCTTTATTAGGAGGATGGACGGACGTCGAAGCCTCTGCCACATCTTGCTGGGTGGCAGATGCCACCACCATAGCATCTACAGCCACGCCCTTCGAGAGAAAGTCCTTATCCGGGGGAGCCGAAAGGAATTTATTGGGGCGAGCTGGCACCGGTTCAACAGAATCCGGGTGTTCCCACGCCCTTCGAGAGATCAAATCCAGAAGCTCATCGAAGGGCGGAGACACCCAGGAGGCGGAGGGCTGAGCCCCGAAGGCCTTAAGGAAAACCGACTCCTCAGCAGAAGGGGGTTTGGACTGCCAGTCGCCTCGTTGCTTGAGGATCTCCAAGATGTCCGCAAAGGAGACATCATCCGAGGACGACTTGGGGGACCCCTCCGCATCATCGAGGTCGGTATCCGAGGTGAGAGACTCATCAGGGGAGTCGACGTGTTTCCTCTTACACTGTTTCTTCCTCGTAGGTTCCTCAGAAAACGTTTCGGAGGGACCTCCAGGAAGAAGGGAACCCCCAATGGGGGTAACCTCAGGCCCAGGGGCTCCGCTGTCGTGAGACAGGGGGATTGCAAAGATGCCAGTCTCCATGCCAAGGGAAGGTGGTGGTGAAATGGTAGAAGTGGCCACAGAGGATTTGGCCAAGGCACTCCTCATGGCCTCGAAGGCGGGACCCCCAGAGTCCTGGGATGGTTCAACCCCCGAGGCCACAACAGCAGTCGGAACCCCCGCAGCCGACGCACCGAGAGGGAGGCTCGGAACCGAAAGGATCGGCCCCGAAGCGTCCCCCCGGGGCCGACAGAGGAGGTCCGCGTACCGAACCCCGATCCAAGGGACGGGGTTGGAGTTAGAGTCGGAACCGACTCGATAACCTCCACCGGTTCCACCAACACCGACTCCAACGGTGCCGAAGCTGTTGGAGGAGGAACCGATGTAGCAGGATGGGAGATCGGCTCCGGAGCCAACTGGGCTGGAGCCGAGATCAACTTTGCAAAGACTGGAGACTGAAAAAGTCTTTGAAGCACCCTACGTCCGAATCGGACATCCTCGACGACCGAGAAGAGACCGACCGGGTCCGAGTCGACTTCTCCGCCGGCTCCGAAAGACTGGGGGACCGGCTCCGTAATGGTTCGAGAAGTATCGGCGCCGAGGGAGACTCCACTACAACTGCAATTTCCCTCGGAGCCGATGTGGACTTCGGCACCGAAGGGGAAGAGTCTGAGCGGGCAACCCCCATCGGTTCCGAAGGCAGTGGAGCCGATGGAGATGACTCGCCTCTCGACGCCCGAGCTCTCGACTCTGAAACCAGAGGAGTCGAAGCTGGAGACATTGAGGCAGACCGTTCCGCCCTCGGCTCCGAAGTCCGTGGAGCCGACGGAGAAGCCTGCAGAGACTTTTTTGCTGCCGGATCCGACGGGCTGGTCGGAGCCGAAGACTTTTTCTTCCTCGAAGGTGAAGAAGAAGAAGATAGGGCTTCCTCAAAGGAAGGGGTAATAAGCCCTTTCAAGATCAACTTATTTTTCCTCTCTTGGAGGACGCGAGAGGAAAAGGCGTGGCAAACGCTACAAGATTCTTGAAGATGCTTTGAGCCCAAACAATAGACACATAAAGAATGGTCGTCCGTAATGGACATTTTATAGCTACATTTAGAACATTTTTTAAAACCTGAAGGTCTATGTTCTTTAGACATGGCTATATTAAACAATAAACACTGACTACCAAAAACAAAGTTAACACCAAGACAACCTAGACTCTAACTTAAACGCCTAGGATAGGGCTAGGCCCCTCTAACTTAAACGGGACCGTTTAATATCACAAAAAAAAAACACAATTTTACCACAAGAACTATCAAAAACCAATCACACAACAACAAGTAGCTGTTAAAACAGCTTTTGGGTAAGTTATGACAAAAATTTAGACAGAAACATTTCTGACTAAAAGATACTTAGCTCAGCCAAGTCCGAGACCACGTCTATGCTTGAGAAGCGGCAAACGAGATCTGGGGAAGTAGTAGTGGTGCATCCTGGGATATGAGGTAACTCAGCCAATAAGAGACTGCGTTCTATTGTATAGCGGCCGAGTCGGAGCTGAGGATCGGCTCCGAACCCATCTGTAGAGAATGTAGGCGAGATAGGATCACATTACATCGAAAATTTCAGGAGTCGGCCAACCGGCACTTGCGAACTGCTTCTGCTTCACGCACCGCACGGCAATGCAATTATTTACTTTTATGGACATCGGATTAGAGCAAGAAAAAGTTTCCCCAATGGGGTACTTGACTTTTAGTTAAAGACTTTGGTTCTGAAACTCGAAAACGAAAATTTCAGGAGTCGGCTGACTGGCACTTGCGAACTACTTCTGCTTCAGGCACCTTACGGCAAGAAAGACTGATGTAATGATGTCGGCTGCATGTTTTATACCCCTGATGACCTGACGTCATGGAAGAAGAGACAGCAACCGACGCAGGACCCAAGACTTTGTTAATGTAATGTAATTTAATGTATTTGGATGGATATTACACCCTTGGAGAGGTAGCCCTGAAAAGCCTGCAATGCTGGGTGGACCACCCTCATCTCCAAGATGCCAATATGAAGTTTGGCCTATAGGGGTAACCAAGAACTTTGAATATTCTTCCCTTCAAAATGTCCCCACCCAAGGAAGGAAGTGTCCATGGTTACTATGGCCCAGGGTTCTGGTGGGCAAAAGGTTCTTCCTTCCGATATTGACAGAGAGGTTATGCAGCATTTGGTATGATCTCTGCAGATTTAATTGAGACAAGTCTTAGCATGGAGTGGGTGTAGACTTTGCAGCCATTGAACTGAAAGACTCCACCGTAATACTGTCATGTGGTACCTCACCAGGGGAACTAGTGTAATGGCAGATGCCATCAAACCTAACAGATGACGAATCAACTTCAGTGGAGGAAGAGACTGCTGAATAACTTGAGAGGCCACCAGACATAGGAATAATAACCTGGTGTTTGGAAGTTTGGCAATTTGAAGGACTGTATTGGTGTGACCTCCTATAAACTCTATTTGGTGCATGACAGCTGGGATTTCAATTGTCTGTGATCTCTACTCACTGTACAAGGCAGAGCAATAGGCTCTGGCGTTGTACCAGTACATTCCTGGAAGTAGCAATAACGAGTTAATCGTCTAGGTATGGGACCACATAGAACCCTTACAGTTTCGGGAACACCTGGAGGGGCTGTGGTGAGATTGAATGGTAGTGCTCTGAATTGAAAATGACTGGCTCCCAGGCTCACATAGACAGTGCGGCTCATGGAGTGGAATTTTATGTCCACGAGCTGTGGATTTCTTAAACCCTTGAGGTTTTTCTGATACGAGATAAAATTCACTGTAATGCACTAAAATACACTATATAAAACACTAGACTACCACTTTCTTAAACTGTTTTGAAAAAGGATACATATAAAAAACTAACAGTTAACTCTAACAACTATTTAAGCTGCTATAAATGTATTATACTATGACTAGCACTAAGAATTACTAACTATAGTAGAAAATGCCTATAATATTTAAAACATATCTTTAAAACCTACACCACTACGCAAAAGGGTTGGTCAGATTCACTTATCAGAAAAAGAGCTCCCATGCAGACATCTGTGAATCTGCAAGGTTCAGGCAGCAAACGAGATCTGAGGTCATTCATTGGAGAGGAGGGAATTATGGGTAGGTCAGGAGTCAAAGCCTTGGATCCACAGCTTTAGAAGAAGGCACAGAGTTCAGATCAGAGAACCTAAAGGTTGACTCAGATGAAAATAGACATCAGAGCTTAGGTTTCAGTTGCACCGAGACTCATGAAGAAGCAACACTAACAAATTTACAAAGACATCAAAATGTCAAGTTCGTAAGATCATCACATCTTATTCATACGAGTGAAACATGGCCTAAAAGCAAAGAAAGAAAAGGAGAAAAAAGGAATGGATCTATCAGATGCCAAGTGGAAATATAAGTAAAGGTCTGGAAAAGACAACACACAAAGCAGTACAAGGTGTAAAACCAAAAGATTTGGGAAATAGACAATATGAAAAAGACTTGTCCTAAAATTACATTTTGAAAGGAGAATATCAAAATGACAATAGATAACAGTGCTTGGCTTTAAAAAGACAAAAACAGATATAGTAGGTGGGGGTTCTGGCCATCAGTTCAAATCAAAATAACAGTCAGAGTAAGAAAAAGGAAATCCAAGTCTTGAAGAATAGGCCTGAGTAGAGTAATTCATCGAAACAATCACTGCGTGATTAAATCTTTTTCCAAGAAGGACAAAGAAATGCCACCTCTATAGTCAATGACTTCACATACTGAAAGAGTTACAAGTATGCTGTAAATGTAATCCATAGGTGCCAAGAAATTGATATACTACTCAAATCAGATGAAAATGTACTTAAATTAAAACAAATTCAATTGTATCTATATACAATGAGAAAAATGTGTACCCTCATAGCCTTCTTTATAGCAGGCTGGGTTGTCATTACTGATTTCTTACTAGAAAATGACAGTTGCTTGGTTTAAACTATTGATCATTTTTACAGAAATCAGTCGTTACCCTGACACTGGTTCAAGAAGAGGCACCAAGTACTAAAATGTCATTTGTACCACATGCACAGATATATGAAAAACTGGGCTCATCACCCCTCTGCTGAGCAGAGGTACGGACTATAAGTAGGAAAAAGATGACAAACAGACACTTTGAATGGTCTCCTAACCAACCAGGAGTAACACTAGTTAAATAAGGAGTCAGAAAGATCCAGTGATGCAAGTCTGATGAGAAGGGTCCATGCAAATGTTTAACCAAGTCAGTAAAGCAGATGAAAGTAATCAGACCCTGATCCATGCCTGTGAAAATGCAGCCAGTAGTGCAACATTATTTCCAAAAAAACAGGGAGGAAATAAAAAAAGGATGAATCCAAGAAATGGAGGAGCTGAGACAGGTGATATTTTCTTGCCTGTCCACACCCCTCCCCCTGACTTAACAGCAGCTAAGTACCAGCCGACTCAACAGCAGCTAGCTATGTACCAGCTGCTAGGGAAAAAAAGTGAGTCCTCTACTTCCTGAGAGGCCATAACGTCAAAGACAAAACAGGAAAAGAAAAGGATATGTGAAAAGCAATGACAGAGAGAAGAAAACAAAAGAATTCTGGTGAAGTTCAACAGACTTTAACAGGAATTACATCTTTGATTCAATGTTGTCCTGGCCTCATGGCTCAAACTATGAACAAAGCCTTGAATATGACCCTGGTGACCAGTGTTCAATTAGCAGCACATGTGCTGGATTGGTTAAGTGGGGGAATATGGCCTTGGGCAGCCAATACCAAGTTACCCATACTGGAAGAAGACAGGCTGCCAGTCTTGTCACACTAGTGATGCCTACCAGTAAATAATCACTCATGCACGAGGACAGGACAGGTTCCCTGCAGAGTGCACAGCATGAACAGATGAGTTTGAGGAGGATTTGGTTGGAATCACACACATTTCATATCTAGAAAGTCACTCTGAGTCAGCCAGCTGCCTATAGGAATGGGTTAGGTGGAACACGGAGGGGATCTCCATGAGAACAGAACACTTGTTAATTGCATAACACCCAAATCTTAACTACAAGATAATGAATGGGCCAGTAAGGCCTCCAAATGAGTATAAGTGGACTGAAGGGCTCTCACTCAGTTCAATGATACCTGGCATTTGATCCAGAAGGAATAAATGAGCTGATATGGGCCACATGTATAAAAACCATTGGGCCAGGTCCCACAAGGGAGGAACAGAAAAAAGGATTCAGCAGTGAAATGTAAAGAATGGGAAGAGAGACCAGAGGATAAAGGGAAGGATGTGGGGCACAATTGGGAATAATAAAAACTGAAAAATGGTTTGAATATTTGACAATTGTCAGTAGATACCAGGGCTGGGGTGGGAGAGATAAAGAGAACCATCTAGTAATTACAGGATGATTATCAAATTCTCCTAGAACACTCAGGCAAAAAACTCTAACTTGGTTGGTAAACACAGAAACTGCAAGTGCTTCATAAGGGACTACACATCTACAAATGGTCAGCAAATGATCATGTAAACCAGTAATATTCAAAGTGTTGTCTGTGGACCGGTGTCAGTCCATGAACTGTTTGATTCTGGTTCATGTCCATGGCCAGCAAAGGAAGGAAGGACACTGCTGGCCATTTTTCTATTTTTATGTATTATTTAACATTTGTTTACCGGGGAGGTCTGACTGGCCTATTAGCCCATCATATTCAGCGGAGGCCCAGGGAGAAAAGCTCCAAGTAAAAGTAAATTAACAATACAATATAGATTATCAAATTACAAAGGCAGAACATATAGAGTTTACAGAGTTCATATTTCAAATAATTACAAGTGAGTCCTAGACCACTGGGACCCATGGTGAAAGGTGCAACATGAATTCTACTAGCTTAGATTATTTAACAATGCAACTATACCTTACAGTGTATGCACAGTTCAGAGAACAGTACATTAGCAAATAGCTTTATGTGTAAAGAGACTTGTTACAGGGTAGAGAGGAAAGAGGAGGAGAGGTGTTAGCAGTCAGAAAGTGGTGGAAGGGGGAAGAAAAGTGAGAAGGGAGAGAATAGACAGAAAATATCTAGTTTTCATGTACATGAGAGCGATAAAGGGCAAGGAAATAAAAGGAGTAACTGCTTTTGTCAGCCAGGGGTAATACATGACCAAAACCATTTGTCAGTGTGCTCGGAGTAGTTGCTTAAACTTGGGCGGGTTGGTGGTGTTAAGGATGTGTTGGGGGATGGAGTTCCAGGCTTTGGAGATCGTGTTGGAGTAAAGAGAATTCCCAAAACTGTTATTTGATTTAATGACTTTTAGTAGGCATTTGTCAGTAGATCTTAGAGTTCCTATTATTTGAGTAGGGCTGAACAATATTTTGGAGTGCTGGACATTTATGAGGTTAGTTTATGATGGTATGGGCAGTTGTAATTTGATTGAAGTATAAGAGGTTAGGTAATTCTAGCCATTTTAGCTGTCAAAGGGCAGTACAATGGTGGGAACTATGTGGTACGTTTGTGGCAAATTTTGCAGTTTTATGATAGCAAGCCTCAAGTCTGGCTAAGTCAGTTTTTTAGATTTGTGAAGATAGGGGAAGCATACAGTAAGGGAGACAGAAGGTGGGTCCTGTCAATTGCTTGCCTGGTGGAGTTGGTTAGAAATGGCTTAATTCTCTAGAGTGAGCCTAGTTTGATGTGGGTCTCTTTAATGGTTAATGCTATGTGTTTGTCAAATCTCAAGCTGGTATCAATGGTGACCCCAAGCAGTTTAGTATGAGAGATGAGTTTAATTCTGGTTTTGTTGGCTGAGTAGATGAGAAAGGGTGGTATGTGGATTTTTTTATCGGAGAAAAGCATTAATTTGGTTGTGTTTGGGTTTAAAATTAGTTGATAGTTGGGAGAGGTAGGTTTCTATGGCTGAGAAAGATTTTTGGGATATTTCTTGCAGTTTTGGAAGGGTGTGAACAGCACAGATTAGAGTGGAGTCATCAGCATATGGAATTATGGTTGAAAGGCAATTAGTTATGTGGAGTTTGTTGGTAAAAATTGTAAAGAGAAGTGGGCCTAAGACTGATCCTTGAGGGACACCAACTGTAATGGGTAAGTGGGAGGAGAGATCATTTTGCCACTTCACAGCTTGTTATCGGTCTGACAGGTAATTGTGAAACCAGAAGAAGGCTGTTTCGGAGAGGTTTAGGGATAAGAGCTCATTCAAGAGCTTTTGGTGAGATGCAGTATCAAATGCCTAGGAAGATAGAGGCAACTTGTTATCCTTTGTTTTTAAAATGATTTATTGAGTTAGTGAAGCTTATGAGGGCAGTATTGGTACTGTGTCTGGGTCGAAAGCCATGTTGGGGGTTGGCTAGTAGGTTATTACTGATTAGGTAGTTCAAAGGTTGTAAGTGTATACACTCCTAGAATTTTTGATAGGGGTGACATGATGGCTATTGGTCGATAGTTGAATTCTGTTGCGGTGCCACCTTTGTGTATGGGAATGATGAAGGAAATTTTCCAGAGTTTGGGTATATATTGTTCTGTGACTGACTGGTTGATCAACAGAGAGATTGGGCAGGAGATGGCATCAGCTGCTAACCTGAGATATTCATTGGGTAGTTGATCTATAGAAAGGGAAGTGGGCTTTAGTTTGAGTATTTGTTATGTAGCTAGTATGGACAGGTTTTAGAGAGAAAGGATAGGTGGTAGCTGCTGTTACAGTTGGGATAGATAGGGCATTGTCTTATTCACCAGAGATAGTATAGACATGATAAAGAATGAGTTGAACTGGGTAGCTAGGCTATCCTTGGTATTCGTGTCAGTGGGGTTTAGAGTTGAGGAGTGCCCCTGGTTGTAAGATCGGTTTAATAGAGCCCCAGAATTTTTGGAGATTGTTTTGGTGTATTTAATTTTATTTAAAAGAAAAAGAGCCCATGGAACTCCTTAACTGGGTTCCATTTGCCAGAAGGCAGAGACCATCAGGAGGTCAGTGCACTTAACCAATCAATTCACAAACTTTCTGTTCTTTCCTGGTGCAGAACGCCTGCAAACATAAAACAGTGAATGTATTGTCATTCGTGTGGGAGAAGCTAGAATGGATGGTTATTGGCTGGGAAAGTAAATACTAAAGCCAGAGTTTTTTTTTATCATCATCATCTGACCTGGCAGGCAACCAGATGACACAGTGACAGAGGACATTATGCAGAATAGGAAGTTGTCAAGGGCTACAGTCAAGCATACTGTTAAATATCCTTCCCTGTTTTTTTCAGAATGTTGCCTCATATTTTTTATCTGTTCCTTGTAAAATGTGTAGTTCTCTAGCAACTCATTTAGAATTGCAGCAGTAAATAATGACAAACAGTTCCAGATTTCATAACATCCAGAAAATGCTTGTTAATGCAAAACCAGTTGTTTTTTTTTTCCTTGTTTCTAGAATGAAATACTTAATTTGTTTAATGTTTACCTAATATGTGACATTAAAAAAATAACTTCAGAGCTCTTTGCATGCCAAAACCCCCAAATGCTGCATCACTCATTTTGTATTACTGGTAATACTGTTATGATGTTTTCTTTCACAAACCGTTGAGGATTACAGTGCCACCAGTAAATCTGTATTCCAAGTCAAGAATTTCGGAGGAGAGAAGTCCACTAGCTCAAAGGGGGACTTGAATCAACCTCTCCATCATGTGAAGTCCCAAGGAGGTGTCAGTCTTTTCCCAGGTGGTGTCATGTGGAGGACCCCCCCCCCACAAAAGAAACTGTGACTGAGAGGAGGCTTGCTAGAGGTGGATCCAGAGAAAGGTAGACAGAAATGGCTGATAGGTGAACTTGAAAGAAGTGTAGGCTGGTGCCACTTGCAATCACTGAGATATTGGAGGAAAAAGGCAGCCCACTGGATGGTTCCTGGCAACAAAAGACAATTAATAAGATCCACTAGTAGTAGGTGCTGGCGCCACTTGCAGAAGAGCACTGAGATATTGGAGGAAAAAGGCAGCCCACTGGATGGTTCCTGGCAGCAAAAGACAATTAATAAGATCCACTAGTAGTAAGTTTTCTTCTTCGATAAATGCTAAGACTGTCCTCAGAGCAATGACACCAATAGAACATTAGGATTCTATCATCCAGACTAACAGCTGCAGAGTCTGGAGACAGAGGTGAATGAGTGAAACCTTGCACTAAGTCTGGAGGTCCAATCTGTATGACAGCAACTTGTACCATCCCTCCTGCCATTTCCCTCATCAGGGAGAACCAGTACTGCCAGGACCAGAGAGGATTTATGAAAAGCATTCTGGGTTTTAGCTTTGTCAGTTTCTTAATTACCATATGAGTCAGTGGAAAGGGGGGCAGGGGGAACAAACATACCACCCTGTCCATGTTGTGGAAAAGGTATCTGCTTTCCACACCTTTTTGCATGGAGTCTTTTAGCAAAACTGAAGAAGTTACTTGGTTTTTTTTGGGGATGCAAACAGGTCCATCTGGAGAAATGTTACACTTCTGCACAACTTCTAAGGGCAACTCTCAGTGTAACATCCATTCATGAGGGTCAGACTTTGTCCCGCTTACCCAGTCTACTACAGTGTTCAGTCCTGAGAGGATAAAAAAACCCTTTAGGGAAAATTTGTGTTATACTGCCAGTTTCCAGGTTGTCATAATTACCCTGCAAAGCTGTACGATCTGGTGTTAAGCCTCAAAGTCTAAAATGGGTCTTTAAGTGCCTTCTTTCTTGGGTACAAGGAAAGGGTCTAGAGTAAAATTCCTTATTCTACTGATGAAGCGGTACCCTCTTCTACAAACTTCTGAGACAAAAGGTCTAATGATGGGTAGAATCAGTTCCTCTTGTTTTCTGGGGACCTGATAAGTCCCAGAAATTGGGTTTGGCTGCTCCATTACAGTCCGTTCTCATCTTCGATTATCCTTAACAGCCATGAACATGCTGTGATGCTTTCCCACATGGAGAGACATAAGGAAAGTCTGCCTGCTAACTTGTAGGTGTGGGAGAGGAAGGG
Organism: Protopterus annectens; assembly: GCF_019279795.1. Taxonomy (NCBI): domain Eukaryota; kingdom Metazoa; phylum Chordata; order Ceratodontiformes; family Protopteridae; genus Protopterus; species Protopterus annectens. The sequence continues at coordinate 82,163,805 of NC_056751.1, read as the reverse complement.
CCAGATTGAAGATGGAGGGAGGACGGATGCAGGGAGCACCTTTATTCACGATTGCTCTCTTAATGCTGGGCCCTTGTACCCACCCCCACCCCCCAATTATCCTTTGTTACCTGTTACCTTGTCATCTTTTTCCTTCAGCAGAGGGCTTTTTCCTTTTTTATTGTTTGTCTTAAGTCTGTGTCCTGTAGAATGGGACAGATGTTCATAACTTATTCCATTCTCTTCTCTCTCTCTCTCTCTTGCTCTCTATCATAATCAGAGTTAAAACTGTGGTAGTCCTTAGCTTCACTTTGTGTCACTTATCTGTCTCCACCATCTCACTGCTTACCTTCACTGTTCTTTGGCACTCACAACCCTCTTCTTTTTACTTTAACTTGTACAGAACCACTCAATAAAACTGTAAACTGTGATTCTCTACTACTTTGAGTTGTATCTCCATATTATAACTATGTTTGTACTATTATTGGTTTGCTATCTCAATATTTCCCCTGCTATAAATCTTTCTTACAGCTGCATGTATACAGAGGTTTTCTTGACTACTTATGTATGTTCCGTTACTCATTACCCTACTATACATCATTCTTTCAAATGTAAGAGAGCAAATGTTTTAGTACTGGTACTGTTTTTATCTGTTACTGTTTTGTAACCTGAGCAGAGTCTGTAATTGGTCTTGTGAGAGCAGTGTTCTACCCCAGAGTCAACAAAATATAAATAAATATCTGTCTATGCCTGAATGAAAAAGCTGCCTACCCCTTCGCATAGGTTTTACCTCTTTTTCCCCATTTTTTCAAGACTTCTGAGGTGCAGTCCCCAAACAGCAATTCCCTAGCAAATGGGGCACTAATGAGTTGTGCTGTGACATCCTCTGGTAAGGGCTACAACCTTACTTAGTCAGACATGATTTCATATAACACAGCCACTACAAGCAGCTCAAGATGCTGCATCTACAGCATCAAAACCACACTTGATGGAATGTTTGGCCTCTTGGGTAGCTGTCTGAGTGAGCTCCAACAATTTAGTCCTAAGCACAGTGTCCAAGACCTCTCCAATGTTTCAGTCCATATGGTCCAAGAGACCCTAAAGGAGTTTAGTCATAAGAGTCTGGCAATTCATAACCTTGAAAGACAAGATGGCTGAAGTATAAATTTCTAGCCAAACCCATCCAGGGCTTTGTCTTTTTTAACACTAAAAAATAGCTAGGTGCAGGGACTCCATCTGACTCCATCTCATGGTCCATGAAAACCACTGCAGGATCAGCCATTTGGTTTTGTAAAGGTATCCAGGTATCTTGCACTACATAGAATTTGTCAGGCCTTTAAGGGTATGGTGCAGAAAATCAGGGGCCTGGAATACTAAACATGTATCCTCCAGGGCACCCAAGACAGGGGATACAACCACAGTCTAAGGGGGGGGGGCTTTCATTTCTAACAGCTCAAAATATCTTTTAAGTATCAGAGACTTCCCTTACGTCCCACTTAAAAAATCCTTCTTTGGTTCAGTGTTTCCCCAAAGGGATATTTCTTTGGTGCGGGAGTCAAAGGAGTTGTATTTTCAGCATCAGAGTCAAAGTCAATGGAAGAGGAAACCTGGGAGGAGTAATCCAATTCCTCTTGATCTGTGTCCTGAGGTTCATCTTCCTCCTCCTCAGAAGGATCTCTCCTCCTTTTAGCAGAGAGGAAAGAAGATCCCCAGGGCTCCTGATGAGGCTACATTGCTTTAGGACACTATGAACCAGTCCTCCTGGCTTACCCACCTCCTTTTAAGGAGTTTAATAAGGGTATGGAGGGGACAAATATTCTTAATAAGGGTCTGGAGAGTACAAATATTCATTGACTTCTGAATCTTTTAGGGGGCATTCATTCAAATAGATTTAAGGACTGACCCCAGAAGACAGACACCCATGCAGAAACTTTCAACCTCTTCCACGATGAAAACTTTGTAGATGCCACCTTCTCATTCAAAAATGATTACTCAGGGCACCTCTTTGTCCCCTTTAAGCAAGGCATATATGGAAGGTCCCTGTGACCAGATGGTCCATATGAATGTGCCCAAGTCCACAACCATGAAAACTTCTGAAAGAGCATCATGAGATGGCCGTTGAGAAGACAACAGCTGGCTCAGAAGCTGATAATATAACTTACTGGAGTCAGTTGTTTTGGACCAATCAGATGCCTGGGACATCTGTTCAAAGTCTTCCAGGTCCCTGATTGGTTTGTCAAGCCACGTCTTCCTGAACATAAGGTCAAAACAGGCAGAGAGAATGCGCAGTCATGCAGTTGGCAGGACTAAGGCCTAAAAACACCTGTGGTGACGGTATTACATCCAAAGTATCACACTTCAAAGAGTTTGGAGTACAAACCACTAGCAGAAATCATATTATTTTGCATCATGCTCTCCCCCTAAACAAAAATAAAACTAATATGGCCGTCTTTGGCCACCACACTCACAATTTCCCTTTTCCTTGGCAGACATAAAAAAATATTGCTATGGGAAACCCCCTACACAAAAAAAAGCACACATTCAATAAAGAAAAAAAAAATCCCCAAACAGCATATTATCTGCCTAATCTCCAAGGTGGATCCATATGGATGTAAAGGAATATAAGCAATACTGAAAAAAGGGACATCTGCATAAGCGTACTGTAACAAGACAGTTCTGAAGATGGGATAGGCTTATGTCCCACTTATACCAGCATGCTGGAACATGCTCTCAGGTGGGCATACACTGTGCAAGGAAGATGAAACCTGAACTCTTGAAGACTGGCCAGATGAATGGGAGACATAGCAGAAAAGCCCCACCAAATAAGGAACACTGCAACAGTAATCGAATGAAGAAAATCTTACAAGAGTATCAGAATCAAACAAAACGTTAGTAAGAGAATAAGTTAAAAAGATGCTCAGGCTAGGTGCTATAGAACCTTACCATTTTCAACACCCAGTACAAACTACACACAACTCATCTTAGTTTGTTTTGGTGCAGAATACACTTGCGCCTGTTGTCTGCTGAATGAAGACAAAACTGAAAACAGTACAGTTTATAGTGAATAACAAGAAGTTATGTACTCACCATAAAGTTCGATGTATGTAGTGCATCTCGCCTCACATTCTTACCCGTGGGTTCAGAGCTGAATATCGGCTCCAACTCGGCCAAACTTTTCTAGCTCAAAGTCTTTCTATTGGCTGGGCTAAGACGGTATCCCATGCTGTATTGCACTATATCCCCAGATCTAGTTTTCTGCGAACACCAACATTCATATTCCATGCATAACAACACCCAAGGAAAGGAAGAACAAACTAAGAGTGAAGGGAGCGCTGAAAACCAGTCTTAACCTCCAGATCCTCCAGGAAGGGAGAAGGTGGGGGAGTAAGTAAGAATGTGAGGCGAGATGGACTACATACATTGAACGTTATGGTGAGTACATAACTTCTTGATGTTATGTAGTCCAATCTCGCCTACATTCTTACCCGTGGGGAGGCTCAGTGGAAAATACTCCTGAGCACTGTGGAACCAAAGGAAGACCTTCCCCTAGATACCACGTCCAACTTGTAATGGGTAACAAAAGTGTGAGGAGATGCCCAAGTAGTCGCAGCACAAATATCACCCATAGACAATCTGGCCTGATAGGCTGTAGATGTAGATACAGACCGAGTAGAGTGAGCCTTGACCAGGAACAGTAGATCTTTACCCCCTGAAGAATAAATGAAAGAGATGCAACTGGATATCCACCTGGACAGAGTAATTTTGGAGACAGGAGACCCAAGTCTGTTTTCTGAAAAGGAAACAAACAATTGATCAGATTTTCTGAGATCTTTGGTTCTGTGCAGATAAAAGCGCAATTGTCTGTGCACATCCAACTGATGAAATTTAAATTCTGCCTTGTTTGAGAACTGGGGAAAAACACTGGCAACTCAATAGATTGATTAAGATTAGTGATAGACGCCACTTTGGGAAGAAAGGAAGGGTTCGGTCTGAGAGAAACCCGTCCTTATGAAAAATCAAGTATGGGGGTTTTATAGAAAGAGCTTGAATCTCTGAAAAGTGTCTGGCTGATGTGATGGCTAATAAAAAGACAGTCTTCCAGGTCAAGAATTTTAAATCACAAGTAGCTGCAAGTTCAAAGGGTGGTGAAGTAAGAGCCTGTAGAACAAGGTTTAAATCCCAAGGCATGACAGGCTCTGAAACAGGAGGACGGAGTAACAGAGTGCCCTTCAGGAAAGCCTTACAGAGTCTGTGAACCATCAGACTAGGCTCATTAGCAAAATGAAAGTTAGAAATTGCCGCCAATTGGACTTTTATGGTGGCGGACGCTGAGCCCTGATGAAAAAGCATAGACAAGAACTCTAAAACAGAAGCAATTGGAGCTGTGTAAGGGTCAATCCCTTGGGTATGAGCCCAGATTGAAAACCTCTTCCATTTGCTGGAATAAATCTTCCTAGTAGAGGGCTTATGAGAGGAAGATAAAATATGAACTACCTCCGGTGAAAAATGATGAAGCCTAACTAATGACAGAAGTGGAGTAGCCAGGCTGTCAACCAGAGGGTCCGCCGAGAGGGATGGAGCTGCGCTGACATGTGTGTCAGTAAATCTGGTTGTGGGTCCAGAATCCAAGGCGCATCCACGATGTAGGGATGGAAAAAGGGGAACCAAACCTGATGAGGCCAGTGTTGGGCAATTAGAATCATTCTGCTTCCCAAGGATTGCGCTTTCTGAATCACTTTTGACAGCAAGGGAACCGGAGGAAAAGCATATAGCAGACCGGAGGGCCAATCATGGACTAGAGCGTCCCTGGGTGACTCCCCCTGAGGGGGGGATCAACGTGAAGTAGCTGCTGCATTTGGCATTGAGAGGACTGGCAAAAAGGTCGCAGCAAGGCTGACCCCATCTGCGGAAGATCCGTTCCGCAACTAGACGTTTCAGGGACCACTCGTAAGGCATCAGAATAGCTCTGCTTAGCCTGTCTGCGATCACATTGGACTTCCCCGGAATGTGCGTTGCCACCAGAAAACGTTGGGAAGACACTGCCCACTGCCACACTCGCATGACCTCTCTGCACAGGGGATATGACCTGGTTCCTCCCTGCTTGTTCAGATACCACACCACTGACATATTGTCCGAGTGGATTGCAATAGTCCCGAGAGGGAGAAAACTCTGAAGTGCCTGCAATGCAAGTAGCACAGCTCTCATCTCCAGGACGTTGATATGCAAATGTATCTCGTGCTCTTGCTATGTGCCTTGGACTGTCCTGTCAAGATAATGCCCCGCCCCCCCCCCCAATCTGGGAGGCGTCCGTGGTCACCGTGGCAATCAGGGGGGGGGTGGAGCGAAGGGTTTCCCAGAGTCCAGGTTGTTGGTGCAAAGCCACCAACTGAGATCCTGTTTGCACCTGTCCATGAGTAAGATAGGGTGAGAAAGGGGAAGCCTTTGGAGAGACCACTGAGCAAAGAGGAGCCATTGAAGGAGCCTCATATGTAATCTTGCTAGAGGGACTAATAAAATTGTCGCAGCCATAGTCCCCAGGAGTTGGAGTACCCGTCTTGCCTTCGCTCTTCTCAGAGGAAGCAGGGGGTGAACTTGTCACTGTAAGGCTCTGATTCTTTTGTGTGGTAAAAACGCCCGCATTCGAATGGCGTCTAGTTCTGCGCCTATAAAACTGACACGCTGTGAGGGCAACAAGGCAGATTTTTCCTAGTTCAGTGTTAAGCCCAACTGTTGACAGAGAGTGATGGTGGCGTCCCTGGTCTGAATTAGTAGATGCCTGGTGATGGCAGTGAGGAGCCAGTCATCCAGATAAGGAAACACTTGGAATCCTTGACATCTCAGGTGAGCCGTCACCACCACCATACATTTGGTGAACACCCTGGGGGCTGTGGTGAGACCAAAGGGCAGGGCTCGAAACTGAAAATGACTGGCTCCCAGCCGGAAGGGTAGGTGACTCCTGGATGCCCTGTCCATTTTGATATGGTAGTAAGCATCCTTGAGGTCGATGGAGCACATCCATACTTCTTTACCCAACAATGAAAGAATTGACTGCCATGTGGCCATACGGAACTTGAACTTTTGTACATGGTTGTTCAATCGGCTGAGATCCAATATGGGTCTCCGGTCCCCTGTTCTTTTCGGCACCAAAAAGAATCTTGAGTAAGTCCCTAATCCGATTTGGTCTGAAGGGACATGCTGGATGGCTCCTTTTTCTAGCAGCTTTGAAACCTCTGAAGCCGCATAATCCCTTTGACTGGGTGGAACGTCCGGGATTTTCCTGACTGGAGGGGGATCTGACGAAAAGGGGATGACATAACCTCCGGAAATTATTCATAAAACCCATTGGTCCTGGGTGATGTTTTGCCAGGCCTCCGGGTATACCGATATTCGACCCCCGACTGGCTCCGGAAACGGGCCTCCCATCAGGAGTGACGGTAGGGAGAACCGCGAAAGGAATCGCGGTCTCCCAAGTTGCGGGGACCTCCTCTGCCTCTAGGGCGGCATCTTCCTGAATAACTTCCCGCTCCTCTGCCTCTGGAGGGGGGCTCACCTTGTGCACCGGGAAAAAACCTCTGTGATTTTTTGAACCACATTTTTCCACCCCTCTGGGCCTTCGGATAAGGCCTAGAGGGAAGGGAAAAATGGACCCCTACAGCAGACATAGTTTTTCCCTCCTGCTCGCAGCTGGTGAGGGTGTCTTTCACCTTGGTTCCGAACAAAGAGGAACCATCAAAGGGGGTGTCGGTGAATGAAGACTTGAAGGCCTCCGCGAAATGACAAAGGCGCATCCAGGCCTGCCTCCTAAGGGCGACTCCTGAACTTGCTGCCCTACTCGCTCCCTCGGCTGCGTATGAAATCAGCCTCATGGAGGAGTTAACGATGGAATTGAGGGTAGACATCTGGGCGTTAACCGTCTGGGCCACCGCCTCAGAAACGTTACCCATGAGGGTATCTCCAAGCTCCTTGAGGAAATCTCTCTGGAGCTGTGTGATAAGTAGTTCAGCGACCATAAGGTAAAGGTCACTGAAGAGAGGGTACGCTTCCCGTACCGGTCCATGGTCCTAGACTCCTTTGTTAGGAGGATGGACGGAGGAAGAAGTCTCGGCTAATTCCTTCTGGGTGGCCGCTGCCACCACCATGGCATCCACAGGGACTCCCTTGGACAAAAATTCCTTACCCGGGGGAGCAGACAGAAATTTATTGGGTCTCCTGGGGACAGGTTCCACAGAATCAGGGTTCTCCCACACCCTCCGACAAATCAAATCCAGGAGCTTGTTGAAGGGTGGAGACACCCAGGAGGCGGAGGGCTGAGCACCGAAGGCCTTCAGGAAGACCGACTCCTCCTCGGAGGGGGCTTTGGACGGCCAGTCACCTCTTTGTTTCAATATCTCTAGGATGTCAGAGAAAGAAACATCCTCAGAGGATGACTTGGAGGACACCTCCGATTCCTTGAGGTCAGTATCTGAGATGAGAGACTCATCCTGGGAGTCTATGTGCTTCCTCTTGCACGTTTTCTTTCTAGGGGGACCCTCAGGCAAACACTCTGAGGGGCCCTCAGAAACTTGGGGACCACTCGTGGGGGTACCCTGAGGCCTTGGGGCTCCGCTGTCTAAAGATAGGTGGTGATCAGAGACTCGCACCAGAGTGGTAGGGGACAGAATGACCGACCCGCATGATGTCGCTGACGATCTGGCCAACGCACTCCGCATGGCCTCAAAGGCTGGCCCCCCCCGAATCCGAAGAACGACCAGCCTCCGAGGCCACGACAGGAGTCGGGGTTCCCTGAGCCAACACACCAAGAGGGAGACTAGGAACCGAAAGATGTCCCGAGGCCTCTCCCTCGGGCCCGAATAAAGAATCCAGAGTCCTGAATCCCGTGGACAGCGCCGACGGGGTCGGAGCTGACGCTGGCACCGATAAGCCAGGAGGGGCCATCGGAACCGACCTGGAAACAACACATGGAGCCGAGCACAACGGCTCCGAAGGCTGAGATGCGCTCAGAGGAGGAAGAATGGAAGTAGGTTGCAGGATGGGCTCCGGAGCCGACTGGGACGGAGCAGAGAACAATTTAGCCAAAACCGGTGACTGAAGGAGTCTCTGCACCACCCTATTGACATCCACATCCGATAGTGTCCTGGAGGATTTGGAGGACAGGGAGGGAGATTGAAATCTCCTCTCAGGTGATACTTGCCTAATACTAGGCTCCGAATAGGTTCCAATATAACTGGAGCCAACGCCGGTTCCATCATCACAGACACCGAAAAATCTTTCACAAATAACACCAAACTAGGAATAGCTATTAAATAGCTTTTGTTTGTAATAAATTCTCTCAAGAAGAAGAAAAAAGGTACTTAAGCACAGCCAACAGCGAGACCACATCCGAGCTACACGAGCGGCAAACGAGATCTGGGGATATAGTGCAATGCAGCATGGGATACCATCTTAGCCCAACCAATAGAAAGACTTCGAGCTAGAAAAGTTTGGTCGAGTCGGAGCCGATATTCGGCTCCAAACCCACGGGTAAGAATGTAGGCGAGATTGGACTACATAACATCTGGAGTTTCTAATCTTTCACTATGCTGTCCTAATCCGTTATGGCGACAGTGTGCTCAGCACAGCTGAGTGCAGTTTATATCAAGCTAAATATAAAAGAGAATTAATGAAATACAGCTATAAATTTGAAATAATAGTGCTGAGCTACCAAGATACAGCAGCAGTTAGTATATTCTCACTAGACCAGCAAGTGATCCCTCCACGTTGGCCAGCACAGCAAACAACTACAGCAAAATCATGTGTAAATCACATAAACAAGCAGTTTCAAATCATGAGGGTAATAAAATTACAAGTGCAGTAGACTTTTGGCACAAAAGACCCTGGCCCTCAAAACAGAATGCCACTCCATCAATGACAATGTCAAATAGTTACTCTTGGAACCCGGTGGTGAGTAAGCTACATGACAAAAACACCCCATACAATCTTAGATCTCACCCAGTCCATACTTTCACCCTTCAGACCCGTCATTGAAAACTCCACTCCACTGAGCACGACTTCTCCATTCTTGCCCCTAAAATCTGGGTTACCATCCCTCCACATACAAAATGTAGTTCTGAATAAAATTTAAAAAAGGGTTTCATAAGGTCTGTATTATTCAAACAATCAAAATGTAAGTGCTACTCTAACAGTGTAGCCATATAAACAACCCCAAAAAAATCCTACGTCTCAGCACAAGTCCTATATGTATTAAACTGTAATTGTAGTTCTTTACAAATGTATAGGACTACCGTTTGTGTAACTGCAATTGTTTAAAATGTATATGCTCTCTGACAATAATAACATTATTCTGAGACTACTATGTGCTATTTTGATCTAAATGAAATGTTCATATATCCCCAGGATGAGCCTGAAAATGGTCCAATAGATCAGTGTTCTATCCAGGTCAACAAATACAAATAAAATAATATGAATAATCCATACAAGTGTGTGTGTGTGTTTTTTAAAGATATACATTTAGGTACAAATTTAAATATTTGTGCATAAATAACACAAATGAAATTTGTACAGCAAAAGGTTCATTGGTTCATAGGTTAGTACTAAGCTAACTGCTCTTGCGAGCCATTTTAAGCCTAGCCCAATTATCCCTTGTGAGACTCAAACCCTGCACCTTGTGTTTGTAAGGCAAACACCTTAACCATTAGGCCACCCTCCCAACGCACATAACAAGGTATAAGCACTTTCACCAATCACAGGAACTTGTGCCTGTCTTTCTACTAAGCACAAAATTATTGCATTTTCTCATCAAAAAAGTTTAACTGTAAAGTTATTGTCAGTTAAGTTCAGAAAACAATACAGTTTGTTATCGGTTACCTCCTCTTGTTCCTTGCAAAATCATGTCCAACCTGTCAACCTTTGTTCGGAAACTGAGAATTGTGATAAGTTTGTTTCTTGAGCTGGCAACCCCAGTAACTTTCTTCTCCTTATGTTCTTTTGTCTTGCAAGATATTTGCCTGTCTTGAAATCTCTGTTCCCTTGGGACTGGGTCCTCCCACCATGACAAACCATGCTGAAGACTCTTCTTTCATTTCTCTACCACTATCTGAGACCTTATCGCTGGCTTCAGCTAAACCAGCAACCTTGATTGGATGCTGTTCCCCCCCAAAAAAACTAAAACTTTTTCATACTGATTTGATGTAAATTTTGTCATTCACTGATCTAACTGGTGGATTACACCACCCCTCTGAGTTTTATTTAAAACAAGTGTTGTGCCTTTTTCATAATCATTAATCTCTATTTTTTTAATTTTCTGAACAAAGGTATTCTCTTCATGAGTCTCTGCTTCCTGTATTATAGTCTTAATTTCAATTGTGTTCACATTTTCAATCAGTTTATTATATACTGCCTCTATATCCTCTGAAGTTCATGAATAGCAGTAGCATTGTGACTCACAGGTCTCATACACTCACACACCTGTCATCATCAAATACTTCTACCAAATCTTTATCTATCATCTATACACAAAAAAAATATATATATATATAGATATATAGATATATACATACACACACACACACACACACACACACACATATATATATATATATATATATATGTATGCATACACACATACACAAACACACACACACACACACACATATATATATTTGAATTTCTAAGGCCTTCAGGGACTTCTCTCTTGTTAGAGAGACATAATCAAAAAATAAACTATCCCATATTAAATAGTTATAATAGATTTATTTTCAAATTCTTTCAACAAATCTCTTTCAATAAACAACATATTTGTGTCATTACTGACACATTTCAAGTTGTCCGTAGAATAAGGGATTCAAAGGAATTTCAAACAAACTATATAAACTTTTTTCTTTACCACAATGTATAGTAGAGGGCCCTGCAATCCATCCACCCAAGCTGAATTCCCCCTTCGATCATCATGGCAGTTGTACAATACAGCAAATATTAGGCAAAAAACAAATGTCCATTATTCCTTTCAAATGAGAAACAGCCTTTTCCTCTGTATATTCACTGCATCCATGGCTCCCAGCCAGCAAAATATAAACAAAATACAACAAATCATCAATGGAGACTTAATTTCACTCAGAAACTACATAAAATAACAAAATCTATGTCGCAAAAGACAAAGGACTTATTAAAAAGAATAAGTTATGTACTCACCATAACATTCCATCTGAGTAGTTCTACTTCATTTGTCTTCAAACTGTGGGATACCGGATCCGTATCGGATCCGAGCCGGCAGTTTCACTAGCATCTGCTCCGAGCTCCAAGCACCTCCCCTTACCCATAATACACCTCCACTACCTTCCAACCTCCAGATCGAGTTTGCTGACCTTCATCCTTGTAACCCAACCTGAAAAAACACTTTATGACCTACAACTGCAGCCAACAGGCTGTACGTACAATAAGGTCAGGGGGAAGGAGGTAGGGATGGTTGAAGACAAATGAAGTAGAACTACTCAGATGGGACATAACTTCTTTATCTGAAGTAATTTACTTCATTTGGTCTTCAACCTTTGGGACAGAGTCCCCAGCTACTAAACTCCTGGGTGGCCCTCATGGAAGGATATTCCGGAGCACCGCGGAACCAAAGGATGCTCTCCTTCTAGAAGTCAAATCCAATTTGTTATTGTTGTGTCTTTCGGCTTTTCCCAGTTAGGGGTCGCCACAGCGGAACTCTGGTACACTAATGATTGGCAGTAGATTTTTACGTGCCGAGTTGCTGGCCCTGACGCACAACCTTCAACGAAGGTATGCCCATTCATGCATGTCTCCACTCAGAAGATGCTCTAACTGAGAATCTAACAGGACAACGTCTTACTGTTAGGCGACAACGCTACCGCAGCACCATCACCGTGAAGACAGAAGTCAAATCCAATTTGCAGTGAGAAATAAAGGTATGAGATGAGGACCATGTAGCTGCAGAACAAATATCATCCAATGAGACTTTAGACCAAAAGGCCACAAAAGTAATCATGGACCTAGTGGAATGAGCTTTCACCTGACCAGGAGGAGACATACCTTTGTCCTTATAGACCTGAAGGATGCAAGAAGAAATCCACCTAGCAGCAGTGACCTTGGAGATAGGTTTACCCAAAAAGGGTTTTAAAAAAAGGACACAAACAGCTGATCAGATTTATGGAAATTTTTGGTCCTGTGTAAATAAAAACATAACTGTCTATGAACACCTAACAAGTGGAGTTTATATTCCATTTTGTTAGCAAAGTTAGGAAAGAAGACAGGTAAATTAATGGTTTGATTAATATTAACTGGTGATGCCACCTTGGGAAGAAAGGACAGACTGATCCGAAGTGAAACCCTATCTTTGTGGAAAATCATATAAAGAACTTTTGACAGACAAAGCTTGCAGTTCTGAAACCCTTTTAGCAGAGGTGATAGCCAGCAGAAATGCTGTTTTCCAAGATAAGAATTTTAGATCTGTGGTTGCAGCGGGTTCAAAAGGCGGAGTGACCACAGCTTGAAGAACCATAGTAAGGTCCCTTGGGGGAACAGGATCCTTGACTGGGGGGCGTAACAGAAAAGTCCCTTTAATAAAGGCTTTACACTGTCTGGAGGAGGCTAGTAAGGCAGAATTCTCACCCACATGAAAATGAAAAATGTCAGCCAATTGAACACTGACAGTAGAAGAACTAGCTCCCTGTTGAAAAATATTGGCTAGGAAATCAAGAATGGCAGAGACAAGAGCCGTGAAGGGGTCTAAACTCCTTTGAGAGGCCCAAAAAGAAAAACGTTTCCATTTGCTGCGATAAACCTTCCTGGTTGAAGACTTATGAGCAGCCACCAGAATAGACCTAACTAAAGAGGATAATCCAGGAATTCTAGCGATCATTGGAACTGGAGCATCCAAATTCTGAGCCTCAAACTGTCCAGGTTCAGATGAGGAACCCCTGATGGTGGTGAAATCAGATCCCGAGTAGGATCCAAGATCCAGGGTGGAGCCAGAAGATGAGACCAAAGGAAGGGAAACCATACCTGGCGAGGCCAAAACAGGGCAAAGAGGATCACTTTGCTCCCCAGGATAAACCTCGGGATAAGAGATACTGGAGGGAAAGCATACAGAAGACTGGGAGGCCAAGCATGGACTAGAGCATCTCTGGGGGACTCCCCCGGGCAGGGGGTTCAGAGCAAAAAACTCGCCGCACTTCACGTTGGAAGGAGATGCAAAGAGATTGCAGCAAGGCTGACCCTACTCCAGGAAGATCTGCTCCACTACTGAAAGATTCAGAAACCACTCGTAAGGCATCAGAATAGTCCAACTTAACCTGTCCGCTAGAATGTTGGACTGTCCCAGAATGTGCATTGCTATGAGAAAACGACCGGTGGAGATCGCCCATTCCCACACTCTCATGGCCTTGCGACAAAGGGGGGTAATATCTGGTCTCTCCCTGTTTGATGATATACCAGACCACTGACATGTTGTCTGACTGAATTGCAATGGTTCCCAGAGGAAGAAAGGCATGAAGGGCCTGCAACGCTAAAAGAACCACCCTCATCTCTAGAACGTTTATGTGCAATCTGGTCTCTAGAGGGGACCACAGGACTTGGACTGTCCTGCCCGAACAATGCCCCCCCCCCCCCGAGTAGGGAGGCGTCCGTGGTCCCTGTAGTTTAGACAGGGACTAGAACAAAGGGTCGTCCCTCCAAGATCTCCAGAGAACACATCCACCATAGAAGGGACGACCGACAGACTCAACTGAGTTGTACTGGATACGACAGTAGAAGTTCCAACAGGAACCATTGTACAGCTAGTGTCCACTGTAGAATTGTCATATGTAACCGGGTGCATGGAAGAAGCATCATGGTCTCTGCCATTGAACCTAGGCCTTCAACACTGATTCTGCTGATGGAAGATGAGAACGGTAGATCAGAGAGACATGCATCCTCAGGTTTTGTACTCTCCAAGGTCAGGAAAATTTTGCACTGTAATGTGTCTATCCTTGCCCCAATGTAGTCTATCACCTGGACAGGATTTAGAAGTGATTTGGATGTGCTGATTGTGATCCCCAAATGCAGGGCAAGCTTTAAGACATACTCCCTGGTTTGAGAAAGTAGATGCCTGGTGGGAGCAGTAAAGAGCCAATCATCCAGGTACGGATAGACCTGAATCCCCACAAGCCCCAGGTGAGCCGCTACTACCGCCATCACTTTGGTGAACACCCTGGGGGCTGTGGTAAGACCAAAGGGTAGGGCTCGAAATTCGTAATGATTGACTCCTAGCCGGAAGCAGAGGAACCTCCTGGAGCTTCTGTGCATCTTTATGTTATAGTAAGCATCCTGGAGGTCTAATGAGCACATCCAGTCGCTCTCTTGCAGATATGGCATGATGGACTGTAGTGTGACCATCTGGAATGTATCTTTGGCAATCTACAAGTTCAGGGTAGATAGGTCCAAAATGGGCCTTAAGTCCCCCGTTTCCTTTGGCACCAAAAAGAACCTGGAGTAGAAGCCCGATCAGGACTGATCTGGGGGGACGGTTTTGATGACCCGTTTTCCTAGCAGCTTGGAAATTTCCTGTGCTGCTGCCTCCCTTTGCATGGGTGGTATGTCCAGGAGGTGTTTGGGAGGAACCACAAAGGGGATAGAGTATCCTCTGGCTATGATCTGAAGCACCCAGCGGTCTGATGTTATGGACTCCCATGCCGCCAGGTGCAAGGTCAATCATCCCCCGACTGCCTCCAGAGTAGAGCAGTCGGGCAAACTCTCAGCTGTCCAGGCCTGTCCGAGAAAGGTTTTCGAGACCAAAAATTCCTCGGACCCCCCTGCCTCTAATTCTGTCCCCTTCTGCCTCTAGGGGAAGAAGAGCCCTGAGTGTCTCAGGAATACTGTGACTTCCGGAACCACATCTTCTTTTGCCTCCCTGATTCCAGGAAAAGGATCTTTGAGGGTTCGAGAAGTGAATTCCGATGCCAGACAGTGTCTTCCCGTCCTTCTCACTCTGGACTAAAGTCTCTTCAACAGTCTTACCAAAGAGGGTAGAGCCATCATAAGGGGCATTGGCAAAGGACGCCTTGAAAGGTTCCGATAACTGACCTAGTCTGAGCCAGGCATTGAGCCTCATGGACACACCAGACCCAGCTGCCCTAGCCGCTCCTTCAGTAGCATGTGA
>NC_056751.1:82116172-82141172 GCF_019279795.1 Protopterus annectens | reverse complement strand
CTTATTTTAAATACAGGTATAGTGCTGCTAATCTCCAATTACTGTTACGGGTTATGTGAACTGTGGCACTATGAATATCATACTCAAAGTATCATAGCTATAACAGTTCAATTCCCACACTTAAATACAACAATTTGCAACTGAAAGGAGCACGCTTATCTCCAGTTCATGCCTAATTACCCTGATCATAACTCTCTAATCTTTCATTCATGTTAGTCTCTGCTTCATCTTAGTCAGAGTAATAAAGTATCAACACACACTGATAAATCCTGCTGAAATGTAAATGTACATGGTAACATAACATTTTGTGTCCTTACATTATCTACACTGTGATAATATTTGTATCCCCTTACTCTAATTCTCAGGCCATGGCTAAAAATGGTAGACTTTGGATCAAGCCACAACTCTGGTCAACAAACATAAATAAATAAAACAGTAAGGTGTCTAGTAGGCAATATTGTAGTTTACTGGCTCACCAGATGCACAGTAGCAAGCACCGCCCAAACCCCACCCGAGGCGTTTTACGTCACTGTAAAATACTGAATATTCAACCATACTGCCTGGAACCATAATGAGTATATATTATATATTGCAATGAATGCAAGCAACAGTAAAATACGCCGCACACAATAAATTATATATATATATATATATATATATATATATATATATATATATATATATATATATAAGTATTGCACAAAAAGGCAAATGTAACAATCTCCTTTAAGAAATCTGAAACTCTATCATGTTTTCCTGCACTTCTATTAAGGGGATTACAATCCCATTGCCTTCTTAATGCAGCTAATTCTCCATGGAAAGCCCTTGGGGTTCATGCTTAAAACTGTTATACCATTAATTAAGAACAAAAGCCTTTTTCTAAAGTTATATGCACAGCAATGGTGTAAACACTACATTTGCGGTTCTTCTCAGATCCTGAACAATGGTCTCATTTAAAGAGGAAGGTGTGCTATCCTGTAAATATGTGATATGAAAATGTGCCAAGTAGAAAGCAAAATTAATACAGCTACTGAATTTCTGTAGAGTAAAACAATGTTCTGTATCGAGGGGTTTATGTTCTGCATTCAGCAAGGATAAAATATTGTCTTAGAGCAGTAGTCATTTTTTTGAAATAACACTGACATTAAGCACACTATTTTGTATATCACTTTTTTTTCTTTATCTTGCATATAGTTAATTTAACAGATTAGTTAATTTAGTTTTCTTCTCAGTATTTATAGTTTTTTTACTTGAAACATAACATTAATTCATAAGGTAACAGTACCTGTCGACTAAATATGTGGATTTGATATGGATGTTACTGCTTCAAGAAAATTTAGATGAGAGTATATGGAATTTTAATGAATATTGCAAATTAGATGTTTAATAAATACATTACATTCTTAACCTACAAAGAGTTCATACCATAAATACTATACTCAGATTGTGGAAGGAAGGAATATGATTACTGTGGTATAAAATATCAAATTAGCCTGGGGCTGTGCAGCATGAAGCTAATCAGGGGTGATTTTTAAACATAGTCATTTGGTACCTCCTTAGTGCAGGTATCTATTCTGTTGTGTATCTGTCAGACACTGCTTGCTATGTCCCACATCATAACATAAGATAAGTGGGCTGTTGTGGTTGAGACAGAGTATCCACTATGGGACAGCAGTGCAGTGCCTGATCACTGCAAAACACTGAATTGTGTTAGCACATCTTGTGTAGCAAGATCTTGCTCATATTTCAGTTTCCACGATCAATAGTAACAACTGCAACTGCGAGGTGATTATGCCACATTACATTTCTTTTAAAGGCTTTCCGGAGTCAGAGCCATGGTTAACACATTCAGTGTACGCATGATGTCACTGGCTAATATGAATGGAATGCCAATCATGCCTCATTTCATAAGCAGGTTCATTCGTCCATCATCCGCGCCACGTCCACTGCTGCGCAAAACTGAGGGTGAGCCAGTAAACTACAATATCGCCGTCCAATGTACCACAGTGCCATACAAACCATCTTAACACACAATGCATACAAATACAACTATATACATGCACACCTATACATACACATTATATATAGATATATATATATATATATAGATATATATATATATATATATATATATACATATATATATATATATATATATATATACATATACACACACACATATTCCTTGTAGCGGTTTTTAACTCAGTGAAGTGTTTGAGCTTGATAAAAAATTTATACAAAACTTTGCTATTTCTTTGACAACTGTTTTTTGTGAACTTTTTATTGGTTGCCACATGGCTTCCATCACCTCAGCTGAGGGACTTAACGACTGCAGTAATCAGTCTATTCTTGATGTAACCATTCTCCTGGTGCCTGATGAACTGAAGAGGCTAAGCCAGATTTTTCAGAATGCTATGCAGCAAGCCAACGGAGTCCCGAAAAGGTACCGTGTAAGGGAGAACCACTGGAGTTTTCTGGGTGCAAACCATATGATTAACAGGTCTATATTAAATTGTCAAAACGGCATTACAGCGAATGCCATTTTGCTGACATATAAAGAGCGAAATGTTCAAACAGCAAAAGCTCAGGTCACCGATTTTTTTCCTAGGGAAAAAAATAATTTGGCCTGAGCCGTGACATTGCACTTTACCCCACCATACTGCGATCTCGGAGTTGGTATTTTTAGTTAGGGGGTGGGGGGCACAGCCCCCCACATTGGGGGGTGAAGCCCCCCACTTTAAAATGTTTTAACTGACATGTTTTGTTTTGTAGGTCTACCAATTTTTTTCCCTAGGAAAAAAAAAATCAGTGACCTGGGGTTTCGCTGCTTTAGCATTTCGGTCTTTACGTGTTGGCAAAATGGCATCCGCTGTAATCCAGAAACCATTTTGACATTGCTCGTAGCTTAGTAGAAGGGCCAGGAGTGAATCAGTTTGCTAAGGATGTAACGGCTTCAATTTCCAATTAACATCAAGGTACTGATTCTCATGATATCAATTGTAAAACTTTACTTATCAGTTAGAGAACAAACTTATAAAATTAAAGTCTCTTGAATATGACAATTATTTTTCCACAGAGATGTATTGAATTAGAGCAGGTGCAACTGGGATGTAGGATGTATAATTTCCCAATGGGATTAAATACTATGATTCGAATTACGAAGAACTGGTTCATATTCACAACAAAGCTGTGTTGGAAGCCTTCACAGCCTTAATTGGTTATAACAGTGTTTCCATTCAATGGCTTAAAGAAGACATTTTTTTAACTAAATTACTTTATTTCTAAATACAAAAATGTTCTTTCTCTCAGGAATTACATGACAATATTGCTACAAAAATTCAGTGTCATGTTGCTACCCTTACTTAATGTAAGACAAAAAAAACTGATAGGGATTCAAAAGCTTATGCTTACAATCAAGCTTGTTTTAATCAAACTACAGACTTTTCTTATAACCAACCAAATCAACAGCCTGGTATGTTTGGTAGCAGAGTTAACCAGTTGGATGAATTTAATGCTAAACTTGTTAACAATGAAGGTAACAATTTAACTGAAAATGCTACTGGTGAAAATGGGGGAAGGTTGCAAGTCACTGAAAATACTGTGAATCCAGATATACCCCCACCCCAACCAGTCCCATTTTTTTCAGTTAAAAAAAGTATGAAGAATCCTCCTATGAACAATCCAAGGACATCCAATCGGGGCAAGAAAAGAGGGAGAGGGAGGGGGCGAGGGCGTTAACAGTTACTAGTCCAGTTTTTAACTTGTCTGATCATACTTTTAATGCTTATGAATCAAGAGTATTATCAAAAAGTTTTACTTTTATACTTTGCAGAAGATTGGTTATGGATTTTAGAATGTTTGTATGAAACCTTAAAGTACACTTTAAACAATGTTAATTTAACCAATGGTGAATGCATTGTTAAAAAAAAACAAGCCTATTTAATTCTCCTTTAGTCAATATGGTAACTGTTTTTTCTAAAATGTGCAAATTTAAATTTGACAATTTAACACGCATAACTCTTGCAACGATAAAAACTACATAAACCAAATTATGTCGCAATAGTACCACTACGAACACAAATGAATGAAGAATCTGCAGTTAAAAACTCAGGAACTTTATTATAACCAAAACGTGCCAGGCTGAACGCTTTCGTCTAATGGCACAAAGACATCTTCAGAACAAAAAAGAAATTACAATAACTCTTATATACTGGAAATTAAAACATAACTGAAAATCATTGGTTAATTAATTGACATGGCAATGCCAATTAAATGAATGACATCACTTCAACAATCATTGTCAGCAACCATGCCAATAAACATTTAACTCACCTAAAAATGAAATAACTGTGAAACCTAGAACTCACAAATTACAGAACAGTGGTGGTGCTGCGGTAGCGTTGTCGCCTCACAGTAAGACGCTGTCCGGTTCGATTCTCAGCTAGAGCATCTTCTGCGTGGAGACATGCGCGGATGGGCGTACCTTCGTTGAAGGTTGTGCGTCAGGGCTGGTAACTCGGCACATAAAAATCAACTACCAATCATTAGCGGACCGGAGTTCTGAAAGTGGCGACCCCTAACCGGGAAAAGCCAAAAGACACAAACAAATCAACCTAGTCATATGCCCTTAATTTTAACACACTCAAAGCAAAAGTATTTTCATTCCAACTGGGGGGGGGGTCCACACAGTTAAGGTGAAGCTGCCATAATTCTTTAACTTCTAAAATCATTCCAAAAGGACCCCCCCCCCCCCCGTGGAGAAACAAGTGTTTCTAACACAACAAACGTAAAAGAAACAAAATGAATACAACTAACAGTGTGTAACGCATTATTGCTGTTAAAATTTTTAATATCATTAAGATGTTCATAAGTTCTTTTTCTAAATAAATGACCTGTTTTCCCAATATAAAACTAAGAACATGCAGAACAAAGTGCAATATAAATGATTTTACTGGTGTTACAGTCACATCCATCTGCTAACCTGATTTTCCTACCACCCGGTCCTACTGATATGAATCTGGTCTCCAAAATGATACTACATTGGTTACAACGGCTGCACTTCCTCTTCCCGTTGTTTCTCTGTGAATTCAATACTGGCTTTGACGGTACCTCAAAAATACTGTTTCATATTCCTACCTCTTTTAAATACAAACCTAGGTTCTTCCCCCAAAAGGCTACATGTGTCCCTGTCTGACTTAAAAAATATTCCAAAACTTGGTAATCGTTTGTAGAACTTGAGGTATATACAAGAGTGGCAATCCAAAACTAAACTTCTGGACCTATCGTCTTTAGCTCTCTCTGGATCAGTCACTTCCAAGCAACCTAAAATAGGGTGAAAATGACCAATTCTGTTATTACAAACCTCACTCCTTATGCTCCCAGCAAAATCAGAGGGATAATCTCTCTCAAAAAAACATTTTAGCCAAAAGGTCCCAATCGGATATAAAAACCAGGTCATCAGAGACCATACGAGACAGATGGACAAACTGGCCTTTAACCAGGAATGACTTCTGATGTATGGGATGGGAACTATTAAATTGCAACAATTTAGCCAAAGGGAAAGGCAAGCATAAAATGTTTAACTTGGACCATAATGAGCAAACAGTCGTAAGACAGGTCTGTCAATATAAAGACTTGAGATACATGAAAGTGGACAAAGGCTGTGGTCTGGTTATTATAGTGCAAGACAAATATGAAAATAAAATTATTAGTATATTTTCCAATGCTCAACAATATTGAGTTGTTAGTAGAGATTTTGTAAGAAACTGTTATAGTGAAATAGATTGAGAACTTTTTATGTTATTTAATCAAAGTTATATTTCTCTGGAAACTAATGCATTTTTACTGATGCAACAAGCTGAACTTGGTAGAATTTTTGGGATTCCAAAAATCCATAAAAATAGGAAGTTCCCTCCATATAGGCCTACTATGTCCTCTTCTAGGAATAAAACTGTATGTACTTCTGTTTTTTTGGATTGTATACTGAACTCTATAGTGCAAAGCTAGTGATTTTTTTTTCTGAAAGAGTCCTTGTCCTTTTTAAATAGTTTAAAAGAATATGAATTCACAGGTGAAGAAACATTACTTGGAACAACAGATTTAAATTATTTATACACTAGTACTGACCAGGAAAACGGATGGAGTATATGAGACTATTTAGAAAAAGTTAAATGGATGGTCACAAAAAATATAGTATGCTGTAGATGGATCTGCTACTCGAGAATAATTTTTCCTGTTTAATCACAAAATCTATCAAAAATTGGGGGTCAAGGTTTGTCCCAACATTCACCAATACAATTATGTGTTAGTGTAAGGAAGAATTTTGACAGCTATACTGTTATTTTAGCAAGTTACATATTATAAAAGCTACATAGATGATTTGGTCTTTATTTGGAAAAGCAGTGAGAGTTCATTTATCGAATTTGTTGAGCAAATTAATGAGAATGTTCCATGATAATACGCTCCATGGCCTTGCAGATAAGGCTTGTCAGACTGATGGGACGGTAGTTTCCGGGATTCAAGGTGGATCCCCCCTTGTGGAGTGGGATAACTGTAGCTGTGCGCCACTCAGTGGGCACGAAACCTGAGGTGAGGCTATGATTAAACATGACACTTAGGTGAGGTGCCAGTTCATATTGTAGTTCATGTAGTACACAGCCCGGGATGTCATCTGGTCCCATGGATGCTGTATTCTTAGCTTTGGAGAGTGCGTTTTTACCTATGTGGCCGTTATTACCAGAAATTGGCAATCTTCCGGTATTGAGATGGGCCATTTAGGGGGTGAGAGGGGGGTGAAGTTGGCACTGAATCGATCTGCCAGGATATTGGCAATATCCTTGGGATCAGTATATTTAATGCCATTCTGTTTTAGCTCAGAGCAGATCTGAGCATTGCCACTTAGATTCTTGACATAGTTATAGAATGCCTTGTGGTTGTCTTTGGAATCTTTGGCAATTTTATTTTCGTAACTAGCTTTGGAGGATTTTATGAGGGATCTCAGTTTCTTACTGAGGCTGGTAAGGAAGTTTTTTGCATACTGGGACTTTCCTCTTTTCTGCAACAGTTTCTTCCTTTTGTTGTAAATTTTGTTTATGGCAGGGGACCACCAGATTGGCTTCTTTTTTTGGATGAGAGCATCTTGGTTCTATTTGGGATGGCACGATTTATGCATGAGTGGATGTGCTCATACAGTGCCTTAGTGTAGGATTCAGCAGTTGAACTTTCAGCTCCCGTCTGCATGGGTGTCATGAAGTTTGTCACTTCTGACTTGAGTAGCATGAAGTTGGCTTTGGAGAAGTTTTTTATGGAGGTTTCCTTACTGGGGGATGGGGGTGGGATGTGGATGTTAAGGGTGATTAGCTTATGGTCAGACGTGACTAATGAGGGGGTGACCATAGGTGTGGAGCATAGATTTCCCATGTTGGTAATGACCAGGTCTAGGATATTGGAGCCCCTAGTGGGACTATGGATTAGTTGATCCAGGGCGTTGGAATTTATGAATTCCAAGAACCGTTGGGCAAAGGTGTTGGTACATGAGTAGCTTTCCCAGTTAATGGCAGGGTAGTTAAAAATCACCCAGTATTAGGGTGTTTGGTTCTATCTTAATATTTTCCAGAATGTTTAGAAAGGTGTAGTGAGAATCTTGGGGTATGGTGGGGGATCTGTAGCAAGCTACAATTTGGATTGCAGTCTTACCTAGTGTTAGTTGCACCTGGAGAATTTCAGACGCATTGTGTTGGGCAACTAGCCTGGTGGTGTGAATATCCTTGGTGAATTATTGACATTCCTCCACCTTTAGTGTTTCGGTCCTGCTTTGGTGGCCGAAAAGTGTGGTAAGAGTTGTAGCCTGGTATTGCAGGGGTGCTCTCTGGAGCCTTGAACCAGGTCTCAGTTACTGCACAGATATCGATGTTCTCCATTTTTAGGAGTGCCTCGAGAGAGTGCATTTTGAGGTTTAGACTTCTAGCATTGAGTAGCATTACCTTCAGATTTTGCATGCTTGTACCTGTTACGGTGGTGGTTTTGTCCTTTGAACTTTGCCTAAAAAGGCACTATAGGGTTGGCAAGAGCCTTAGGCAGTAACCTGAATCCCAGGGCGACAGGTGCAGACCATCTCTGGCAAAGCATCGTGGTCTGTCAATCATGTCGTCCCAGGCAGACAGATACTGGATCCCCTTTGAATGACACCAGAAGCTTAGCCAATTGTTGAAGTCAATCATTTTGTCCTTATATTGTGGTATCATTCTGGGCGAAGGCAGGATGCTACTCAGGGCTAGGGTCATACCTGCCTGGGCCACATGATCCGAGAGCTCTTCCATGTCTCTTTTCATGTAGTCCAGGGAGGTATGTCTCAAGTCATTCACTCCAACATGGACAATGACAGAGTCATATTTGTACTTGTGGAGTGACTTGAGTGCATGCGTTACGTGGCGGATCCTGGCACCCGACAGGCAGCTGACTGTAATTTTCTCCTTGTTCAACCTGGTGAGAGGGACATCAGTGTGCAGGACTATAGAGTCACCTATGACTAAAGTGTTAGGTACATTGTCTTGCCTTAGGGGCTGTTGCTGGGTGGCACACAGGTGTTGTGAACTATGTGACACTTTGGTTGTGATTGGTGTTTGTTTGCGTTTCAGCTTCAGAGGTCCTTGTTGCTTGGGCAGGTTACAGTTAAGGGCCTCTGCATATGGGGATTTAGTGTTGCTATATGTGGGTGTTGGTGGTGTGGGTTTAGAAGGGCTATGTGTTGCTTGAGGTGTAGTGTGGGTGTTAACCTTCTCCTCTTGACTGTCTAGCACAATCTTGGGTGGAGAGAGCTTTGCTTCCATTTTGGCTATGTAAGTGCATCTCTCACAGGTTGTAGTGTTGGGTGGTAGGAGGAGAGGGTTGTCTGTGTACATGAGGCAATTGCTGCATTGCCCCAGTATGCCCAGATTCACCAGGTGGACAGGAGAAATCACCGGAAGCTGACCCTTGGACATGCCTGGTTTGGTGCTTTTTTTTTTTGTAAAGTACAGGAGCTGTTTTCCCTTACCTTAGCAAGGTACTTTGCAATTATAGGCTGTTTAGTGCCTACTATTAATTTTTCCTTATTAACAAGGAGAGTTGAGTGCTTGTATCAGTTTAAGGCTTCCTAGTGCTTTCCAGCGGGTATTAGAGAAAGTGCTAGTCAAAGGGATGCTTAAAGGTAAGATGAGAAAAAATGCACACTGCAGTGTGCACTAGAGAAGTTAGACGTGAAAGTAGGTAACTTAAGTTTTGCCTGTTTAAAAAGTTAAGGTTTAGTGGAGAGTTACTATTTTTAAAACAGCAAGATGGGTTGAAAGGGGTGGTCAGTTTTGTATTCCGGTACTATGGAATACAGTAGGATGGCCAATAAATTTAAATAGTTGAAGGGGAGGGGTTTTTGATTTAGTTATTACTCACACAAGCCAGTGAAAGTAGAGAGGAAATGAGATATATGGTCAGATTAACATAAGAGGCAGGCAACTAGAAAGACAGTGGTATTTAACAAGACAACTGTGACTGGGTGGCAGGGCGGGAAAAAAATTCTGAAAAAAAAAAAATTCTGCCCGACTCAGAATAGAGAGAGAGCTGTGGTCTCTTTTGAAGTTTTAATATGCTGTTAAAGCAGAATGCAAGTAAAACACAAGGTAAAGAAAACAAATATAATTCATAACAACAGTGAAACAGTGTAGAAGAACTTCAAAAAAATAAGTACCTAGTAAAAAAGATATTACTTTTCCATCTATTTTAACCAGGGGAATTAATTTAATTATAAAGAAAAAGGAAAAAAGCAATACTACTACTGCTGATAGGAGGTGTGCTTTTGCGGTAACATTAACTACTGACAGTCAGGATGTTATTGATATGGTTAAAAATAATTGGAAAATAGTACTTGGTAATCCAGAGTAAAGTTCAGTAGTAGGTGGAAGTGTGTGTGTGTGTGTGTGTGTGTGTGTGTGTGTGTGTGTGAGAGTGTGTGTGTGTGTGTGTTTGTGTATATATACATATATCTAGAGAGAGAGAAAGAGAGATGTATAAATATATGTTTATATATCAATACACACACACACAAATATACATACATATATATGGGTCTACTTTGTTTCAGTGAAAGCTCATTTCACTGAATTTCAGTTCACCCTCACCAAATTGCTGAAAGCTCAAAGCACCGAATCTCATTTCACTGAAGTGAAGTACTGGCACTGTGTAGAGTACTGTGTAAGGCAACTAAAAGGTATATGTCCTTTTCCCCACTGTAGTATGATCCTGAAGTTAGTATAAATAGTTAGGGGTTGTGGGGGGTCACAGCCCCCCCACACTGGGGGGTGTGGGTGGTGTAGACCCCCACCTAGTTTGTTTTTTTATTATATTTCACCGAAAGATTCAAAACAATGCATTTTAAACCATGGACACTTACAACATCAATGACTAACTCTTTCCAGAAGACAATATAAACCCAAACTAGGTGGGGCCACTCATGAGCCACAGGCGAACACGCCTGGAGGTTTATCAGTGTCATTACAATTTTCAAATCATTAATGGTGCATCTGAATGTTCATATGAGGTCTGCAATGATTTAGTTCTCTTGTGTGAGAAAGTTGGCGCATTTCCTAGCACTGAGGTTAATTCCATGCTACTATGTATAATGTACCAGTTTTTAGAAATAATGTCTCTAATAGGTTTCTGGTCTAAACAAATAGGAAGTGGAAAACTGAGGGTCCGAACTACAGTACTCTCCTGATAGGTCTGCAAGGGGGTTCGGTTCAAAGCAAAACTTTGATTGGAAGACCAGAAGGCTCGGTCCAAACCAGTACATTGATTGGGTGTTTGTTGATTGCGTGCTTACTGAAACCTAAACTTGAGTATTGGTTGGAACTTGCGTGACCCATTCACTGCCATAATGATACTCTAACAATGGCAGTTAATAATTTCTATTCACAAAAAGACTGCAGAGAACTCCGCTTTCCTGAATAAAGATGTCATGCCTACTAATAATGTGGGAGTATCTAATGACTTGCCCCTTTACAATATTTTTCTTCATAAAAAACGGACGCTGGCTTCTGAAATCTAAATAACTGTTAACAATACGTCTTTTTCTGAAAATGTTAGATTCCCAAGAAAGATTATCTATTTTGAGAGTAATTTCAGTGTCCAAAAACTGAACCACTGTGCCACATCCTGAAATTTTAAAACTGAGGAAAGGAATGCTTTCTGAAAGGGACTTGATGAAACAGTTGAGACTTTTAGTTATAATAATACACAACTCAAAAAATAAAATAATTAAAAATAAACAACCACAAACCAGTGACCCAATAAAAGTCCAAGCACATTTTAGTCACTCTCTGACGTCTCAGCTGGAATGCCTTCAAAGGAGGATACACACTCAAAAAAACACTCAATATAAATAGTGCTTCCAATTATTCAATAAAGACACAAAAAAAAATCACATAACTAAAAGAGAAATCTCCAACTAAGTTCAGAATTCATACCATTAGGTATAAGAGTATGAAATTTAAGAATATAGATGGCTTCTTTATATAAAAGTCCGTCCTTAAAATAAGTATCAGTAGAAACAAAATTAATTCTTTCCACTTTTTCTAAAATAGTACCTTGCAAACCCACAGATGAACCCTGGTGTACTTGGTGAAAATTAACGGACACAAAACTAGTCTCTTTAAAATTTTCTGTATCTCTTATATGCTCTAAAAGCCTTACTTAAAAGGCCCTTTGAGACTGGCTAATGTAAAATTTATTGCATGGACATTTAAGGGCATAGATTATACCAGTAGTATCACATCTAAAAAAACCTTTCACTGTAAATCTACGTCCACTAATATTCCCAAAACTATTCACAATATATTAACAAGCCTTGCATTTACTACACACAAGTGCCAGTAATACTTTCATAGTTTCATAGTTTAGTACTAGGCTATCTGCCCTGGGGCATTTGTAAGCCTAGCCATAGTGATGTGGCTTTTGCCACCCCATGAAATGGTACAAAAATGTACAGAATAAATTTAGAATACTGTGCCTCTGTCTAGTAGTGACACAATGAAAGTCCCCTTATATAATAGAATTAGTTTACTGTGCCCCTGTCTAGCAGTGACACAGATGTGACCCCTGGGGTAAACATACGATCTCCCATCCACTCATCAAGATTTCTCTTGAAGAGAGTCAGTGAGGGGCTCTGCCTAACATGAACTGGGATCTTGTTCCAAAGCATGGGAAGCCTCTGGGTTATGAATCTATCCCTCCAGCATGTCCTATTCATACTTGTGCCGAGGTTTAACTCATTCACACCAGAGCAGCTCAGGAAGAGCTGCCTGCTGAATTCCACCATAGGAACAACAGAGCAGCCTGAGCTCATTTTCAGAAAATCCACTTGTAATACTATACAGAAAACAAATGCTCATAACTCTTTAACTATAAGAGCTACACTAAAAATGTAAACGCGAAAGTTGTTCAGCAGACACTGACCTTTCCAACAGTGTAAATGTTGATAGTGCATATCAAAGTCATAATGAAATATATGGCAAGGAATGCTGATATTGTGCAATTTTTTAAATTTTTTGGAAAAGCAAACCACAATATCTTGGTCTATGTACCATGCAGACCCATACAATTTGAATTTAATTTGTTAGTATGAATGTCAGCTTTAAAATGATACTTTAACCATAACTGTGTGGCACTCCTTTCATGAGATATTCACAGAAATATGATTAGTATATTATTTCTCATAATTGATAAATAAACAAAGCATAATATCTCATCACCTGTAACAGACAGAGCCTACATATCAGTGTAGAAGTTGTGCATCTGAATGTCAGCTTCAAAATGACGCATCGTTTGTGTGATTACCATGCTCCCTCGCAAAGATATGGCCATAATAATGAGAAGTATTGTAAATGTATAATTTTCATATTCGTACAAGACTAAACAAACGGTGATATCTGTATGTGTGTACAGTGCCTAGACACAGTTCTTTTACCATGATGTAAGGAGTAACACTGTCTTCAAAATGATGCATTACTTCACACAATGTGGTGCTCCCTTGCAAAGTTATTTACCAAAATATGAAAAAACTCATAATTTCCATAACCATAAGTCTCAAACTTTGATATATGCACATGTGTCAAACATACAGGCACAATTATTTTACCATGTTAGAACCAGCAATGCTGTCTTCCAAATGAGGTATTACTTAGCACATTCAGATGCTCCCTTGCAAAGTTATTTACCAAAATATGAAAAAAATCATAATTTCCATAACCATAAGTCTCAAACAAACTTTGATATCTGCACATGTGTCAAACATACTGGCACAATTCTTTTACAATATTAGAACCAGCAATACTGTCTTCAAAATGAGATATTACTTGGCACATTCAGATGCTCCCTTGCAAAGTTATTTACCAAAATATGAAAAAATCATAATTTCCATAACCTAAGTCAGAAACAAACTTTGATATCTGCCTATGAGTACAACATACAGGTACCATTCTTTTACCATGTTAGAACTATAATTAATCTTTTCAAAATGAGGTATTACTTAGCACATTCAGATGCTCCCTTGCAAAGTTATTTACCAAAATATGAAAAAAATCATAATTTCCATAACCATAAGTCTCAAACAAACTTTGATATCTGCACATGTGTCAAACATACTGGCACAATTCTTTTACAATATTAGAACCAGCAATACTGTCTTCAAAATGAGATATTACTTGGCACATTCAGATGCTCCCTTGCAAAGTTATTTACCAAAATATGAAAAAATCATAATTTCCATAACCTAAGTCAGAAACAAACTTTGATATCTGCCTATGAGTACAACATACAGGTACCATTCTTTTACCATGTTAGAACTATAATTAATCTTTTCAAAATGAGGTATTACTTAGCACATTCAGATGCTCCCTTGCAAAGTTATTTACCAAAATATGAAAAAAATCATAATTTCCATAACCATAAGTCTCAAACAAACTTTGATATCTGCACATGTGTCAAACATACTGGCACAATTCTTTTACCATATTAGAACCAGCAATATTGTCTTCAAAATGAGATATTACTTGGCACATTCAGATGCTCCCCTGCAAAGTTATTTACCAAAATATGAAAAAAAATCATAATTTCCATAACAGTTATTTGCCAAGCTCAGAGAAATTAATTTTACACAACACATTTCATAGTAGTGTTTTACTTACTATACTGGTCTGACTTGGTCATGGGTGTTTTCCATTCTTCTCACAATCATGCATGACTCTCCTCATGCCATTGTGGAGGTTGGTCAAGAAGAACGCAATGCCCTCCTCAGTTAGGTGAATGCCATCCCTTCTGAACCAGTGAACATCTTCCCTTCCAGTGACTCTCAGAACAGCAGAAGACAGTCTTACCTTATCTGAAATAAAGCATGGGTGGACACTGACAAGGGTGAACAGCCAGGGCACATGTAAAGAGAAAAAGCAGGGTAAGGACCGCCACTCCACTAATATGCCTAGGACAGGCATGGGGCTCCAGATGTTGGTTATCTGTAGTGTCCCATAGCTGTGCCGGCTGCCCACTCAGACTGCTGATACCACTATGGTCTCATGACCTCCTTCAGTGTCAGCAGTCTGCCTTACCTCTGCCTTTTCTCTTTACATGTGCCCATTCAGCAATGGACCTAAGGGATGAGGGGCTGAAGTAACTCACTAATTGCTGTCCTGACCTTCATACATTTACTACTCTCACCTACATACGCTGACTACACCTGAAGGGAGGGAGACTGAGTGGAGAGCTACATCAAGGCAACATGTCAAAAGACCTAGACTGACCCAGGCTGTGTCTTTTTGCATGTGTTTGCATTACATCACAGTGACACACCCAAGCCCATGCTTACCAAGGACAGCAGCACTATGGGACTGTGCTGTAGAGTCTCCAGGTTCCCAACTGCGATCCCGGTGGTTCACAAGATCCATGCTGGCTGGGTATGCCCCCTGTGATGCACCCAGCAACACAATATTCGGCGATGGGACAGCGTAAGGTTTTTGGCTGCTCTCTTTCCAGTGACTCCCAGAACAGCAGAAGACAGTCTTACCTTATCTGAAATAAAGCATGGGTGGACACTGACAAGGGTGCACAGCCAGGGCACATGTAAAGAGAAAAAGCAGGGTAAGGACCGCCGCTCCACTAATATGCCTAGGACAGGCATGGGGCTCCAGATGTTGGTTATCTGTAGTGTCCCATAGCTGTGCCGGCTGCCCACTCAGACTGCTGATACCACTATGGTCTCATGACCTCCTTCAGTGCCAGCAGTCTGCCTTACCTCTACCTTTTCTCTTTACATGTGCCCATTCAGCAATGGACCTAAGGGATGAGGGGCTGAAGTAACTCACTAATTGCTGTCCTGATCTTCATACATTTACTACTCTCACCTACATACGCTGACTACACCTGAAGGGAGGGAGACTGAGTGGAGAGCTACATCAAGGCAACATGTCAAAAGACCAAGACTGACCCAGGCTGTCTTTTTGCATGTTTTTGCATTACATCACAGTGGCACACCCAAGCCCATGCTTACCAAGGACAGCAGCACTATGGGACTGTGCTGTAGAGTCTCCAGATTCCCAAATGCCATCCTGGTGGATCACAATATCCATGCTGGCTGGGTATGCCCCCTGTGATGCACCCAGCAGCACAATATTCAGCGATGGGACAGCATAAGGTTTTTGGCTGCTCCCTTTCCAGTGACTCCCAGAACAGCAGGAGACAGTCTTATCTGAAATAAAGCATGGGTAGACACTGACAAGGGTGCCCAGCCAGGGCACATGTAAAGAGAAAAAGCAGGGTAAGGACCACCGCACCACTAATACGCCAAGGACAGGCATGGGGCTCCAGATGTTGGTTATCTGTAGTGTCCCATAGCTGTGCCGGCTGCCCACTCAGACTGCTGATACCACTATGGTCTCATGACCTCCTTCAGTGTCAGCAGTCTGCCTTACCTCTGCCTTTTCTCTTTACATGTGCCCATTCAGCAATGGACCCAACGGCCTGGTCACAACTTTGATGTATAGCGTGCTCTGCACATCTTACTGCTGTCAGCAGTCTGCTAGACTCTTATGGCCATGGTACTCACCAAAGCATTCCATGCATAGGTTAATCACAGTATCTAGTACATGTCAGAGCCATGCCAGTTAATCTTCCTCTGTAATATTCTCTCTTTATTAATATAAATAAACCATTTCTTTTATGACAGGGTGCCTAAAGAGGAGTTGTGGTATTGTATGAGGAAGTCGGGAGTGTAAAAGTGGTGCAGGATATGTACAAGGGTAGTGTGACAGCAGTGAGTCTGCGGTGTGAGTGACAGATGCGGTGGAGGTGGGATTGCATCAAGGATCAGCTTTTATCAAACTTCTAACATTTTGGGTCTTATTGACTTTCTATAAGTAACAAAACTTGATCACACAGTAAGCCAACCAGAAAATATACTCATTTCCATACATTTTACTCGGGAAAAGTGAATATGACTTAGCGTTTCAACAATAATAAACAGCAAACATTGAGTGAGGTCTCCATAAGCAAATTTTAAACACCAATTATAACTTTAGGATGGAAAGTAACAAAATATATACTGCTAGACTCGTCCTCATTAGTTATACAATCAACTTTGTTCATGGCATTCCTCAGCAGCCCTATGTACTTACTTATCTTGATTTACATTGTAAACTAGTTTCCAAAGATGCACAATCTCTGCATAGGTAGAAGTCATCTGAATAATTTCACAGATATCTGTAACTACTGAAGAGGTTGCTGCTAGCAAAGAACTTTATATTTCAATGTATATCTACCAATTCAGAGGTTCTAGCTGCTTTATGGAAGCTTTCTAGTTCAAATGTGTTTTATAGTTTTACATAATTACACACATTTACATCTAATTTCTATACCAGAATGCAAAAATCAAAGCTAAAATTGAAACAGCTGGCAGCAGCTATTCAGACACTCCATTTCTATTACTGAACCAAAGGTTACCAAGTCATTCAGTGCTTTGAAGGTAAAGAACAGGATTTCCAACTACAAAATCAGCTACCAGTCAATTGCTCTAAATTACCACAAAGTGAATGGGCGTCATACATATATATCGAAATACACAAATTTGCATAGACATTTTTTCCCCTCTTGTGGTAGTGGAGGATTATGCCCCCCTTTGTTTACTGCAGTCTTCTGACAGGGTGGGATAGCCAGCAGCAGGATGGAGAACAGGGAAATGGTATTCATGACAAATGTAATTTTGGAACCCAAGGAAATCACTGTCCTGATCATATTTATCTTTGATTATAGGTCACCATGCACAGAGATGGAGGGATAGATGACTGATGTCTTCCACAGGGGGAAGAGCTGGCCTCAGAGCAGATGACCACCTGCTAGAGCTTTGTAGTTATTACCCACGCCTGAAAAACATTTTAATGGGGCCTCTTTTGCATCCTAAAGAAGAGACATTGTGGTGTTTGCAACATGATGGCAACAGCCACGAGTGTTATCTTCTTTCTCCATAATTTCCAAATGAGCATTAACTTCAAGGTCAAATAATTTCAGTAGTTGAAAAGGGACATTTAAAAAATGTCATCTTGACACATTGGCATCCTTGGCAGAATTTGCTAGCTGGGGCCACACACCCTGGAGAATCTCTTTGCTGGATCATGGAGCTTGACTTATGTTTGTGGCATTGTAAGAAACACAGAGCATAAGTTTCACCATTACTGACACTACTGGTGATTGTGTTAGCAGATTGTCTTAGATCAGTTCATCTGACAACCATGAGATAATCTGGTATATTCTGTCAGAGATATTTCTATGGAAATTAACCTGGTTGGTTATGGAGCTGAACATCCTCAATGAAACAATGGAGAATGCATGAAAATGGGAATGCACTGCTTTTGACTCTGTGCTGTAGGGGAACTCTGAGAGCAGCTGCTGAAACCAAACTTTCCAGTTTGGAAGTCTCATGACATGGGATATATTCTTGAGGACAAAGGCTACATTATTCTGGTTCTCCAATATGAAGTTGATGGCTACTTTGAAAATATCCACCAATAGTGGAACAACTCAGACTTCTGCAACATCCACTGTGGGATGGATACAGGCTCAATGTACCAGTCCACCTGTCTGACACTTCATCTCTAGGTGTTTCCAAAACCCAGGGTAATTGGAAGACACAAGTGAATCGCATCCTTATCATCCAAGGAAGATGTGGGCTGTTTGATGGGCAATTCCACATGCTTCCTCTGGTATAAAGCCTACCAGAGAAACCCATAGAGGGTGATTCCAAAGGTGCTGAAGTCCTTCACTTCTCAGCTGGAAAGGCCCTAGAGGGCTGCTGAAAGACCTCAATTTTCCTGCACATCACTTTACAGGGACTTTAGCTCAGTAGAAGGCCTGTCTGGTGCTGAAGGTAATGCTGGTATTGATGCTGACTAAAAGATTTGGGGTCATTAGAGCTACATTACTTGTTGGCTATGGAGAACAGCACCATATACACCACTGGCCTTAAGGTGGCCTGGCTTGAGACCTGAAACACTGAGGTCAACATTCCCATCAGTGCTGAAAAGGCAGGTAATAACATCAGAACTGAGGTCTTCATTTCAAACATTGATTCTAAAGACACCGTTGACACTGAGAGGTTAAGCCTCAGACTCACCAATGCCAATTGCAGGATCAGTATCAAGGGATCAGCTACTGATAACAGCTACAACATTTATTTTGACATTATGCCAGAACATACATATTTTCAAAATGCATCCTCAACAAGGTAGACCCCCTTCACAAGAAAATAAAATACAGAGAAGAATTATCACCAAATACTAAAGTACACTAACTCCTAACTCTACAACTAGCAGCTAGGCAGGACACAATCTTTTATTGTGTTTGACATCAACACAAATGCTTGCTTTCAAGCCTGACCCGGGATCTGTTCAGATACGTATGTTATGCAAGTAGAAATTACAATCAAATTTACAAGCACTTAGAGAATTGTGTGCCATACAGATAAGCAAAAAAATAAATAAATAAGAGTAGGTGCAAAGCAACAGATAGGAACACTTTCAGTCCTACAAGCTTAGAACGCTGATAAAATAACAGGATTGGCGTTAGCAGTACTTTTATGAAGGAAATAGATTCGGAAATTATTATAATGCAAAATATATGCAAAATATATGAGGCAGAAATCAAGACATTCAGCATGAATATGTACGGTTGAGAGGTTATCTGTGATCAACGTTTATACGAGCGAAACCTGAACGCAAACGGATACTTCACAACTTGCCCTACAAACTCGCTAACATTCAGCGATCATGTGACGGATAAGACAAGCAAGTAAAAAAAATAAACGCATGAAAGAATGAACATTGTAAAAAATAATTTTCGTATTTTGCAAATGCTATGATTGTTTGGCATTACTTTTCAGCCGTAAGTCTTACTGCAAAACATTAAATGCATGACACACTTCATAGCGACAAACTGTTCCTTAGAAAACCCATTAAACACATTACACTAAAAAAACAATAAACACATCGTACAAACAAGAGCGTATTTTGCAAATGCTATGGTTGTTTGGCATTACTTTTCAGCCGTAAGTCTTACTGCAAAACATTAAATGCATGACACACTTCATAGCGACAAACTGTTCCTTAGAAAACCCATTAAACACATTACACTAAAAAAACAATAAACACATCATTACAAACAAGAGCGTATTTTGCAAATGTTATGGTTGTTTGGCATTACTTTTCAGCCGTAAGTCTTACTGCAAAACATTAAATGCATGACACACTTCATAGCGACAAACTGTTCCTTAGAAACCTATTAAACACATTACACTAAAAAAACAATAAACACATCGTACAAACAAGAGCCATGGAGGCTATAGTAACAACATACCTAACAGGATATTTTGGCTCTCAGACTCTTTGGCGTTCCTACTTTTGTTTTCAGTCTTTTGCTGCCGCTAACAACATACCTGAAAACAAATGCTCCCCTCAGTGGCATGACCTCCGTCATTTTTTATTACAGGCATAGCATTAGCAGTAGTTGTAAGAAACTTTAGACAACCTAATTGGAATGAGCGTTTTCAGGGCATAAGCAAGAAAACCATGCTACAGCAGCAGGGCCTTATCTTAACTTATGTACGAGAGATGAAATGGTCTTTAGGAGAGGCTTGCAGTTTGTTTACACACACAGATCTCCGGTGCCTGGCATAGTTTACCATACAGACATCATTTTTAACACGCGGCGATCTTTTCTCAAGCCAGCATTCTCTGAGACAAATAATGAAGTACAAGGGGCGGCCAGGATTTATAGAGCAAAGCCCCATAGCCTATAAGGTTCAGCTGAGTACCAGCACAGACTGCTAGGACAAGCACGGTAGCCCTTCCAGATGTCCTGTAACACACGTACTATTCGCAAAACCAAGGCAGGAATGATGCCGACCTTATGAGGACAGTTTAGGGAAGCCGTGCTCGGTGACCAAATGAGCGCCTTACCTACTGGCGGGCTACCTACTAAAATGGCAACTAGAAAAACAACTTTTCATGTTGCCAAAAGCTATGTTGTTTCTAGCGGGTTGACAGGACTGCAGCACATGCACCGAACCACAAGGAGAAAAAAAACAAAACAAAACAAAAAAAATTAACTTAGGCAAGTGCAATCCAAATGCGGCAATCGGAATTACCAACTTAGGGTTCATGCTCCTTACAAACCATATTGACATAAAACGTTCATGCTCCTCGAAGTTCCACATTGAAAGGGTCTGTCACAAATTCAGTAAATGCAGAAGACATTGTACTCAAATTTTACCTTATAAACAGCGGCAAAGCTGAATGGTAAATCCGAACCAGGAAGCTGAACCGGCAAACTTTTGTAGCTCCAGCGATGTGTACAAAATAACTTTTGAGGGATCCAGCAGCAGGTAAAATCGACAAATATTTGCAGAAGAAAAGGACAGACCTGCTGCTGGACCCTCTATTTATTTGGGGGAAAACAAAAGAAATTCACATTGGGGGTGGAGATGTGATACAAGTGGTGGCTTGGAATGCAAGATTCCGATTGGCTGCCACCACTTGCTTTACCGACTACTTTCTAAGTAGATTTTCTAATGAAAGTTAAATGTAAGACGCATGTAAAAACACACTGAATCGTAGCTGCATAATATAAATTACAAGTTCAGTTACGATTTCAGTGTGTTTCACATTAAGCTGATCTACAAATGTACAATATAGTTTCCAACACTTGTGGAAGGCACTCGGGCATAAAAGCTTGCAATTAGTATCTTCTCATGGCGCGCTCGGTGCTAGGCACAGATGCACCATGAGAAGGTACTCGGGGTTAATGAGTTAAGTCTTTAGCTCTCGTGGTCCTGATGGATTTGGATTTTTTGAGGTGGAGCATGTCCATCAGATCCTGATTGGACATGGCCTTGTACGTCAGGCAGAGATCACCTCTGAGCAGGCGGTATGCTACTGAATAGAGCTGAAGTTTCTTTAGTCTGGCAATCAATCTCAAATTGTGTAAACTAACAATAGGCATGATACATTTTCCTTTTACTAAAGTTTTTTAAACTCTTCCCCACCCTAAATGAAAATTTTAACTTCTCAGATAACCATAACTGACAGTCTCCACTAGATTGCATATACTGCCAATAATATTTTACCAAACCTGTTAGAATATCACTGAAACAGCTATAAGTAGACACAAAATAGATGTCAGTCTGACTACCATTAAGTATATTACCAACTTTTTTATACCTGGGGTGACTTTCCGTCTCTTTCTTCTGAACCCTAGCAATCGCTCTATTAATAACCGAGCTGCTATATCCCCTAGATTCAAACATCAGGCATGTTCTCAACATCTCATCTTGAAGTTCTATAGGGTCATTACATAACCTACTAATCTGCACCATTTCCCCATAGGGGAGGGCTTCAATTGTATGTGGGGGATGGCAACTAGAAGCTCTTAAATACTGATTATTTCCATCAAATTTTCTATGTACTTTCATGTGCAGTCCATTAGATCTAGAAATATCCAATTTGGCATCCAAAAAGGACACTCTTTTACCCCTTTGTATGCCATCAAATGACAAATTAAATCTATTAGACTGTATGTGCTCTATAAACTCATCCACCTTATCTTCTCCACCATCACACAAAAAAATTAGACCATCAATAAACCGAGCATAGAATTTAACATATTGCATGTAGAATGAAGATCTATATATATATATATATATATATATATATATATATATATATATATATATACATTCTAGTTCAAACAACTCCATGCTGAGGTTGGCATATGAGGGAGCAAATGATGCCCCCATAGCCGTACCTCATCTCTGTTGATAAATTTCCCTATTAAATTAAAAAAAAATGTTTTCAAGGCGAAATGATAGCAATTCTATAATATGTTCTGTGGCAAGAGATTCACCCAAGAAAAACCTAACAGCTTCAATACGAAAGTAATGTTTGTATATAAACTCTGAACATCCATAGTAACAAAATACATATTCCTATTAAATTTCATATTATTAATTTGTTCAAGAAATCAAAAACATCTTTAATATATATACAGGTAACATCACCTTTGGTAATAAAAGCTGATGCAATAAACACCCAATATTATGCGCAAAATATTTAGTCCCAGACACTATAGGACATCCAGGTGGATTAGACAAACTTTTGTGTATTTTAGGCAAACAGTAAAAACAAGCAATATCAACACCATCCACACTAAATTTCTTTTTGGCATCATCTGTAAAAATATACCCCAATTTCACACCCTTTCCAATCAAATCTACATACTCATTAATAGCAGACTCATACACAGACAAAGATACCTTCAAATAAACATTTTCATCATTTAGACGTCTGTAACACATTTCCAAATATCGGGTTACATCCTTAATAACAAGTTTGTTACCCTTATCAGAAGGTTTAAAAATAAGACTCCTGTTGTTACTAAGAGCTACTAAAGCAGACCATTCAGCTTTGGTTAAATTATATACAATATTATTAGTGTTCTCCAAAAAATTATACATTTCCTGTTTCACTGAAAAATTTTACATTTTATCCAATTGTGACACTTTCTTGTTATTAAACATAGGAACAAACTTGCTTTTTGTAGAAATCGTACTAGTATCAAATACATAATAAGCATTAGGTGTTTCATCAGATGCACGAGTAGAAGCTATCCATAGCTGAATCAGAGTCAGTTACATCTAAATAATTATTTAAAGAAGCCATCTTACCATCAAACATCACTTTGAGCTGTAATTTTCTAATAAACCTAAAAATATCACACTTTATCTCGAAGGCATGGTATAACTGTAGGAATAAATTTTAGTCCACACTCTAAAACGGACTTCTCAAAATCATCAAGAACATAACCAGACAAGTTAACAATATATGTTTCATAATTACCATTTACCCCTTTCAGGTATACCCTGCCACACAAAAAAGATATCTATGTATCGCTTGTACAGTCTAGTTTGTTGAAAACCTGGTAGATGAACCAGGGTGTTGATTTCCTAAGCACTTAAAACCAGATTAGCATATGCTGGGGCCATTTTTGATCCCAACACTACCCCTTTAACTTGTTGGTAAACAACTCCATTAAAATGACAAACATTTCCTTGTAGCACACAAGAGAGCAGGCTGCAAATTGTTTCAA
Organism: Protopterus annectens; assembly: GCF_019279795.1. Taxonomy (NCBI): domain Eukaryota; kingdom Metazoa; phylum Chordata; order Ceratodontiformes; family Protopteridae; genus Protopterus; species Protopterus annectens. The sequence continues at coordinate 82,117,466 of NC_056751.1, read as the reverse complement.
TTTTACTATGTGAGAAAGTGGAATAACTGTGTAAGAATGTTTTAACATATTCAAGACCCTTGGTGTCCGGGATATTAGTGTAAAGTGATTCAATGCACAATGTAACAGCATTTTATCTTCATGTGTTGGCTGGTTAAGAAATAGTTCATTTAAAAAAGCCCAAGAGTCCTTTAAATAAAAAGGTGCAGTTTGGACTATAGGATTAAGTAGTGAGTCAATAAATTCAGAAATCTTCTCAGTCTTAGTCCGTTTACTTGACACTATATGCTTGAAGGGTGACTTTACTGCATCCTTATGCATTTTTGGGATGACAAAAAACTTCCCAAGGTGAGGGCACTTGCAAAAAATTAAAATCTTCCACGGAAATTAAATTATTTCATTTCAAGTTCTTAAGCAACTTGTCTATGCCTGCAAAGTTACGCAAGACAGCCTTAAGATCCACTTTTTTATAGTATTCATTGTTAACCGAGTCCGTCTCCAATATGTTAATGTACTGTGCTTGCTCCATCAAAACAATACATGTTCCTTTATCCACCTTCATGAATCAAAGGCTTGTATCCTTCTCCAATTCACTTAGAGCTGTAAACTCAGAAGGTGTGAGGTTAAACCACAACCACTTTTCTGTATTGCTTTGTTGTAGCAAGTTTTGGAGATCACTCTCGCACACTTTCTGGAAAATCAGGAATGTGTTGTGCCATGGGGGGTTGAAAAGGCTTTTTTTTTTTTTAAGTGTAGCATTACTGAAATCTCTTGAAGCAGTGGAGTCCAACTGATCTTCAGAAACATCCTCAAAATATAATTTTAAGTTAAGCTTTCTGAGAAACTGTTGTAGGTCCATTAAACGATTCAATAAATCTGCCCATTGTACCAGGGTAAACGTAAACCCTTTATTCAAAATGTTAAGTTTCTGCAGGGATCACCCTATTAGTTAAATTAAATGTTGCTGACCCATGAATGGCAAAATAATTTTTAAGAATGTGATCCAGGGTCTCTGAGCAATCCTCCTGGGTCTGCCTCTTGGATGACCCATGCATACATCTGTGGTTCCATAACTCCTCCTTCCTCCCGAAGTTTGCACCTAATTCCATTTGCCCCATCCTCTCATGACATTGTCGATGTTCATCTGTGCATGGGACAAAAAAACAAAAAAAACAGTATTTTCCAATTGTCTGTCTGTACTGTGTGACAAATTTCTTAGTTGAAAAATGTTATTGGCAATATTAAGTAAGTCTGTAATATTGCTTTGATTCCTATTAGCGGATCCCGATGCACTTTTTGGATCCTTAGCCTTGCC